>NW_024884142.1:70706485-70722257 GCF_019232065.1 Centrocercus urophasianus | reverse complement strand
AAAAAAAAAAAAAGAAAAAACAGCTTTGTGATTTCTCTATGACTGATCTATCCCTTGATAAAGTGTAGAACTGGCGGAAATCTTTCTGACTGTGTTTCATCTCTAAGAAACATAATTTTACAAAACCAAAAAGCTCTGCAAGGACATGTTAATGTAGCTGATAATGTTTTCAGGCAGGCAAGGCAAGTAGCCTGATAGTCAGCATGCAGACTGCTCACTTTCCTGTTCCAACAGCCTGGCAATCTACCAGACTTTTAGCCTGCCAGGTTTGCTAGGCTCCATTTTGCTTAGCCAACTTTCCCACTAGTATCATAGTTTGATGGGCTACCTCAGCTCACTATGAGAAACAAGTTAGAAAAGTCCTGTCCTCACAGAACAGTACATTTATCATCTCAGGTTTTGATCATTTTTGCCCAATGGCCAAACAAAAAGGAAGATTTAGTATAGAAAACAAAATATGTTTTGTAGCTCTTTGTACCATGATATTAACAAGAACAAACATAGCTCTTCTACCCAACAGGCTCAGTCAGTAATCACATACTTCTAGGGAGGCTGAAACTTTTCGTAGAGCTGGAAGGAAGAAGTAATTAGTGACCAGGAGTTACTGTAGTTACAACAGAAAAATCTGCACTGCAACTCCTGGTCCTCTCAGCCAGACAGGGAATGGATCAGAGGCAGGCTGGTTTAAAACGTTGTCATTGGGAACTCTAGGATACTGCTGTCTCTCTTTTTATCCATGCTACTTGACCTAACTCTGAGCTACTTTCTGTTTAACTTTTCTCTTACCCTTAGCTATTTCTCAGACCACTGCCAAATCCCTCACAGGGCTCTCAAACTCTCACTTTGATCACTTCTTTTCCCTGTTCTCAAGAAATCCAGGAATACTAACTTTACTTTCTGTAATTGCTTTGAAAGTCCTTCTCCATCACTTAATTTAAGAAATCGTGGGGTTTTTACCTATCAGGCTCAGGTTCACTAAATTATCTATAGTACCTACACTTTGTTGATATTTGCCTCAGGACAGCCTGTGATGAAGCATCAAAATTAGAACATGATGAAAGTTCACATGGAACTAAGGAAGACAGAAGCATGAAGAAAGGAGGAAAAAAATATTGTGCCAGTGTTTAAAGAGAAGAGCAACAAAACTAATTACCTTCTAATGAGTCTGGCCTATCCAATAGAAACATTTTAGGTGTGAATGTTACATGAGAAATCTGTTAATATGTGCTAAACCATAACTAAGCCAAATTTAACCATAAAATGACTGAAAATTATCTGAGGTTTGCTCTAAGAAAGGAAGTCTTGCAGTTTCTCAGGAAAAGTACATTTGCTGCTTAAACAAGAAGGGATTAGAAGATATTTTTCTCTTGCTTCTTATATATTTTACTTATTATATCTCTAAACAGCATGTAAAGATCACAAGGCACTGTACCATTGCAAGCTATAAAATGGGAAGCTCTTATTTAGAGACAACCTCTTTAAATGCTATATTGGAAAATGCTTGTCTATAAGTTCCCAATGACAGTCAGCAATTTTAATGATGTAATTAGACTTTCTTCTGGCAGGCCCTGTAAGGCTAGTATTTCGTCATTGTTGGTTTAAATCTCTCATGTAACGATAGCAGGTATCACCATAAAGTCAATGGTCCACAGTAGACAAGAGAACTATATACTGGAAAATTCATAAAGAGTAAGGCACATAGACCAAAATAAAATTAAAATGAGGTTGTCAACATTTTGGCAGAGAATAAAATTAACTGGCTGGGGCCAGAGGTTATTGATTTACAAACTAAATCAAAGAATAACTGCATCTTACTCACAAGAAATGAAAAAAGGAAAGACACTTCTCAAGTGTTCTCCATCTCTCTGTTGATTTCTCTTCTTTGGACTAATTATATGATGATGCTTTCTGGGTCTTGCCCAGTAACATTACTGAAATAAGGAGTCAAATGAAGTTCAAATCAAGAATTAATCCAAGATCTCAAAACCACATCTCAGTACTCAAAGTCTCATCCAAAACAAAACATATTTTATATAAATTGATAACTATTGATATATTTCCCAGGAGGTCTTGAGAGGAAAGTCACACCTCACGTATAAGAGATTAAAAAAAGAAATTATCAACTACAAAAGTGCAAGGAGAAAGATCTGAGGAACTATGGGGTGATCAGCCTCACCTTGATTCCTAGGAAAATCATAGAACGAGTCCTTATGAAAGCTATTCCTAAGCACAAGAACAAGATGATTGGAATAAAGTCCAAAAGTCTAGCACGGACTTTCAACAACCTGATCGTCTTTTATAATTAAATGACTTGGTACACAAGGGGAGACTAACCACTGGTTAACGTGTTTTTCATCTTGAGTTTATCACAGCTTTTGTTATTAGAGACTCCCACAGCATCATTGTAGACAATCTGCAGATTTCCTATGCGGCATTGTATCACTGAATGGTTTTTACAGACATTAATTCAAACATTTTCCTATACACCATTGCCAATAAGAACAGTAAACTTCAAGATTGTACCTATGTGAATGTCTAGTCCAGTGCTACTGCAGTCACTTTGGTGGGTCTCTCCAGAAACTGATTCTGACCTAGTATATTGGGATCCTGGCAGTCCAGTAGAGATTCTTTCTCCACATTTACACAATTTAGACCTTGTACTCAATGATACATAATATTTTTTTATCCCCTTTTAAGTAGGGAAAAATATCTTCTAGATTTTAGAGAAAAAAAAACTGCATAAAGGCAGTCTATTCCACTCTCCTAGTACCATCAGGAGAAAATGGAAAAAATGAAGATTCACCAAGACTTCAGTCACATTTCTACTTTCAATATAAGTTTATCTTCAGCCTTTTCACTTCCAGTATCAGGTCCTTCAGCTACAACTTCTGGAACAAATAATTCCTAGACACAAGAGCCTAGATGGATTATAAGCAATTTATACACGAAATGGAGACACTAATGCTGTCTGTGAACCCATTCGTTTTCTTGCCCTTCTAATTTTCCTGCAAAACACTTCAAAAAAAAAAAATACCTTGTCTTCATTCATGACCACTTTGAAAAATACAATGGCGAGGCATAGACGTCATTTAACTGAAACACCCGCTTGAAAAGCTGTAAATACGCATTGACTCTCATAAGGAAACGAAGTAGCAAGTTACTTAGTGGAAAATAACAATGTAAAGGCAAGCAGCTTCTTCCTCCTGTCTACATTTTAATGTTGATTGTGAGACTAAGCTCGATCTAAAGGGCCCTCTGACATGTCCAAGGGGAATGCCCAGCATAAAGGTAGACAAATACAAAATGTAATGGGTAAACAACTAGCTGACAGGTCAGAAATAAAGGATTACAGTAAATGGGCTTGCACCAGGATGGCAGGCAGCCTCTTTTGAGGCTCTGCAGAGATGCATTTTGGAGCAAGTTCTCTTTAACATTTTTACAAATTATCTAGGCACGGGACTTGAATTCACATTAAGTAAGTTTGCAGATAACAATAAATAAAGAGGGGCTGTCGACTCTCTTGAGGGTAGAGAGGCTTTGCAGAGAGATCTTAACAGATGAAGCAATCACCAGTAAGAAGAGCATACACCTGGGATGCGGTAAACCTGGATATAGGGACAGACGGGGGGTCAGAGGGAGGGGAGGAAGAGGCCAGAGAGCATACCAACAGAAAAGGATGTGGGGTTTTGACTGCTGGCAAATTAAAAAAAAAAAATTTAAAAAGTCATTCTTCAGTATTATTCAACAAAATTAAACAAAGCTGTGCGCTTATGAATCACCTGCATATGACCTCACTTTTACGTGACTTCCAAGGATTTCTGAGCACCAAATTTTCTGTTTACTTATAATAATGAAATAAAGAAGTTCTTTTTCACCACCCTCGGAAACATGAACATTTACAGTAGGATTTACTCAAAGCTAAAACACCAATGCTTTGTCACAGTCCAAAGATTGACAACCACACGTTGAGGTACTGCACACAACTCTCAAGTGACAAAGAAAAGATGTGATAATAGATTTGTAGTGCTCAGATTTTATTGTGGATAACATCCATGCTAATCACAGAATTATTTATTTTCGTGGTCCACAAATCTCTCCACTCTCTACACCAAAAGAACAATGAATGTCTGTAATCATTTCTTACTCATTAAATATAATTGAATCTCAATTTTGTTTCCAACAACTTTTTCAAGGTTATTAACCAGGTGAGATCTAAGTGGGTTGTTTGTGCCACTCAATCTTTCTCTCTTGTTTTTCATTTCTGTTCCTCTCTGACAGTTTTACAGAACAGCAATTATCAGCACATCCATAGTAGCAACATCGTGGCTATTAAAAATATTGCAGTTCAGAGCAACGTTTTTAATAATTTACCAGAGCCACGTTTAAGCTGGCTGCTCAGTGATATTTTTTTTTTAAACCAAACTTTCTCTTTTCAAATACTGTGATTAAACATTTTAGACACATCCAGATTATTCTGCATTTTCTAAGGTGTTTTCTTCTTTCCACATCCTCTATGGGCCAATTAATGAATCAAATCTGAATATTCCCAGGATAGTCAGTATTTTCTGTTTATAATGCTCAGAGATGTCTGCAGATAATTTTGTGTTTATCAGTGCACAGTGCATGAATTACGCTCTAATATTTATGAAAAGTGAGGAAAGCTGGGTTCCAACATGACCACTATTCTCTGGACATGATGATACAACCAGTTCCTCATCCATTGAATGGTCCACCCATCAAATCTATACTTTTCCAATTTGGAGAGAAGGATGTTATGGGAGATACTGTCAACAACCTTATTGAAGTCCAGGCAGATGGCATTAGTGATCCTTCCTTTGTCCACTGACACACCATCACAGAAGGCGACTAGATTGGTCAGGCAAGACATGCCCATGGTTTTAGGCAAAAATAATAATAATAATAATAAATAAAAAAAAAAAATGCCAAAGACTAGGAATGTATTCTTAACTTGGAAACTGTCTTAACAACCACCAACCTAAAGCTAAACCATAGCTATTTAAAAAATTTGTTATTGTTGGGCAAGTTTTCAGACCCAAGTACAATTAATCACATCTAAAACCCTATAAAGGTCTAAATCTTTTATTACATAGGATTTGTCTACCTGAAGTGGAAGTTGCACTAGTTGTACTTTGAAACACAAAGTTTGGGCAACTTAAACTAATAGTACAATACCAACTGGATCTAATAAGAAGCCATTTGTTTTAGTGGATCTTAGAAGGGAGTTAAAAAAAAATATATAACCCACTCTTTTCATTTCCTAAATGTTCCAAGGGATATTTGTAACTGTGTCTCTTTGGCACTTTGACCATGCATTTCAAATGTTCTAGTGGTGAGTGTGGATGAAAAGAAATGATGGATGGTCAACTACCTGATAGATAATGGTGCTATTTTCCATCTCTAAAACTGAATCCAACATAATTAAAGTTTCTTTTCAATATCTTTTCCTTCTTCGAGGCTCACTGTCTTCAATTTCCCCAACTACCATGATTGTTCCCAATATACAATGGGTACTATTTATCAAAAATGACATTTTCAGATAAAAGCAGCTCAAGAACCTAAGTACAAAGACTACAACCCAGAGTTCACTTCCACTATTTTCACTGTATTGAACTTCCTAGGTAAGCAATGGCTTCCCCGTCAATCAAGACCTTTGCATTTATTCTTGCCAATTTTTTTTTGTTTGTTTTTAACTGTCAAGAAGCAAACAGCAGCAGACTTGCCCTGGAAGTTTGCAAAGCACTTAATCAAGAGAGGCCTACTCAGTTCCATGTTTGGTCACTTTTCTCTTTTCTTTGTTTGCTTCACTGTATCTCTACCTTACCCAGGTGCCTATGAAAAAATATATCACTCAAACATAAGGGTTTTATTTCAGAACACCCAATAATGTTTCCACAGGCTATGTAGTATAATAGTTTCTGGGAATAGAAAAGATAGGAAAATTACTATGAGAAGTGATCCCACTAAATGAAGTGTTTTCCTCACAGCTTTTATGTTCCTGATACAGAGTATGACAGTATTGAATGTTTAATGGCACACAGGGGAAGGGGTCTCCCCAGCCCTCAATTACAATCATGAAAGATTCAGTAAGTATTCCCTTAACAGTTCCGTAATCCCATGGCACCACAAATGGATCTGAATCTAGCAGTTCTTTCCCAGATGTTTTCCCTGTGTTCTCCAACTCATTTATCCACTGACGCTTTCATGCATGTCAAGGGTAGTTCTGATGAATGAATTTGCAGCAATTACAAGGCTTAGCTATTATGCCTGCAAATAATTTTGCAGGTTTTCTTGTCTGCTTTTAACAAAAGACAACATTTTCACATGCTACTGTTGATAATGGACTTAGTTTTCTGAATGTAAGCCTCCCAAAATTCTGAAATCTAGCATTCTCAAAGGGGATTGCAGGTGCTCAATGTCCATTTTATGCATCCAGCATTTAATTCAGTGAAAACACTGAGAGGACTCATAATTTTCAACTCCCAAAACCATTTGAAAACCCTGAGGGATTCCACTCTTGTAAGTGAGGCATCCTAATAAAGAGATGGCATGTTGAAAACCGAAAATAAAAAAAGTCAGTTCTAAGCAAGGCTGTTTTGGGGTATATGGAGAAATCACCTTGCTGCCATCCTGGAGATTCTAAATGATTATAAATGATTAAGTCCTCATCCCACTAAGCAGACATTTTGCCATCATGATCTACTCTGCGAGCCTCATGCATCATGTGTTTATACCAAAAGTCAGCTACGAGGACAATTGTACCTTTGCAAAATGGAAAATCCTCAGATGTTAACAGAACAGCATAGATGGCAAGTTACTACAGTCTCAACACGTTCCTGTTTAACTAAATACACAAGACACTGTTTTCCAGTCAGTGTGTGTTCCATCATTCTGCAACAAGAATAAAGCAGAGAACTGAACGAGTTAGGCATTGCTGCAAGCAAACATAAGAACCACCGTGGGATAAGTTCAGACACATGAAAAAGGAAAACTTAAAGTTAAAAACCAAGAGCAAAAAAGAGTCTGGAATTTGCAAAATGCTGCTTCTGATTCAGTAATGTGCCACTGTAATAAAAATGCAGCAGTACATGATTTTCCACCAATACGTTTCTTTTGGTTAGACACAACCAACTGAATCTACAGAAGTTTACATCTGATCAGAGCCTGACTAAAGAATTTTAGGATTCTGTGAAAGCAGCAGAACACCATAATTACCTTCATTTCTCCCTCCTACAGGAATAGTCCAGGACGAGATACTACATGCACCAATACCAATGACAGTCACTTCGAAAATTCTTGGGTGGTTTACAGCACGGAGACTGTTTCTACTCTCATAAGAATGAGGGTAGAAACAAACTTCCATCAAACTGATCCATGCAGAAATTCAACTAATTATCAAAAAACAAAGTTGCTTTTGTTTTCAGAGCCTAAAGGCTAAACACATTCCCTCAGGCCATCAGAGAGGGTGAAGAAGAAATCTATCTTAGAATGAAAAGTATTTGAGTTCTATTTTGAAAAACATTTCATCCAGAACTGTTTTTTTTTTAATGCAAATAAAAAAACTAGCTATAAGCTCAATCTTCTTTATTTCAAAGAAAGTATTTTCTTCTTACATCAGCCAAAGCCTGCACTGCATCATATACAAGCGTCATATCACAGACAAGATTTGTTCCTGCCTTGCTAATATTAAAGCAGTCTTACTTTAAATGACTTTAGCAATCTAATATTAAAGCAGATGAAAACACAGCATGAAAACATCTCCATTAGGCTGCCTACGCAGAGAAGAAGCATAAACCTATCCACCACAGATTTCTTCAGGAGGAACTTTCAACAGTTTGAGGGCTTGCAAATCCAAGTCTGCAAATAAAAAACAGTCTATTTGTTCCCTTGCCTGAAATACAAAAATCAACACTGTAGAGAGTGGGCCTTTCTGGCACAGCACTCCATTATAAGCTACTTAAAACTTTTCTGACTCCTGGTGACTTTTTCTCTAGCCATTCCTAAACATCTGCATTCCTAAGACATACCTAAAGCATAAATCAAAATTTGTGACATATGAGCAATCAGGACAGAAGAGCACTGGAGAGAGAAAGCCTACAGACTGCTAAGCAGGTGAAGACGCACCTTCGAGAAGACAATCAATTGTCCTGTAAGAAGCATCTAGTAGATACAGCCCGTAAAAAACAACACTGGGAAACATTCATGATCTTGAATTGAAATGTCTCAGATCCAGAAGGGTATCGCTTGAAGAAACTGAAGGCAGTAGCAACCACACAAAACCTTCAAGACATTCAACTTAGGTTATTTCTGCAATAGATAACGCCAATTATTTTTTTCCATGTTGAATGAACTCTGTTGATATTAACAAGAAAAAATATTTAGCATTGAAATTCCATTTCTCTATCTATTCTAGTGTAGCACAAGCTACTTGCTTTTCTGACTCAGTAAGTCCTAAAGACAGGTATCTGAGTTGAGCTACGGTCTCTCCTCCTATATGCTTTTCTGTTTCTATAACCTCTTTGCTTCTTAAACTCTTCCTGAACTTCAAGTCTCACCATTCCCTCAACATTTTAGTTTCCTGCTTTTATCATATTTGGAATATTTTAAATTTCTTCTCCACAATTTCTCATATCTCCTTTACATCCAAGCTCTTCCACGTGCCAGTTTTGTGTTCTGCTTTTTGTGTTTCTTTCTTAACATTCTGCCCTAGCCACCCATTCTCATACATTTAATTTCTTAAGGGATTTTTCCACATTAAGACCAAAGAAAACCAAACACAATCTTAGGATTTACACACAAAAAGGTGATAAAAACTTACAATTTCTGTTTGATTCAATAAGAAATGAGCGGTTCAGCAGCTAAGGATTTCAGATCATTATGGTTTTAAATAAGATCCTTAACAGTGATATTCTAAATGCACACCTGGAGAAGTGTAATCCTACAAAATCTAAGCATTGTCAACATAATTTGCAATATGAAAACACGAGAATCAAATAGGTGGGAAAAAAAAAAAAAAACAAATGATCCAGACATTGCTGTTAAAATTCATCACCTAACCTGCTTTGCTTTGTTGGGGCTTTTTTGTGATTCCTCAGGCATTCCTCCAGGTGCTGTTTCTATTTACTGTGCCTCACTTCATTTGTTGTTTATCTAATACTTACAGTTCAGATCCTCTTGGGTAAATTTTTTGCAACCCTGTGCTGCTGCCTATCTCAGCTGTTCTCTACGCTTGCACAGATTTTCAAGAATTTTGTTTTCCAAATACATGAATTTAAATGGTATAAAATTTCCCTGAGCTGTCAATAGCTTGTTTTAAGAAGAAATTCTCATTTCATTTTAAATAATCAGGAGTACACTAGCAACTGTTCTAAACTTTTGTAAAACACACACTGAACCTTTCTGAATGAGAAGTCCTCCCTTCTGCGAAACAGAAACGCTCAGAAAAACAGAGAAACAGCATCCCAGAGGGAGAAAGTTTGCTATGAAGTCCAATCATTTTAAAAAGCCAAAAATTACTGTGGTCCCCCTTTTTTTTCTTTTTTTTTTTTTTTTGTTTGTTTGTTTTTACCCTTATAGAGAGCCAACATGGTTTAATTAGCATCTGAACACTGGAGCCTGTACTATGACTTCAGTGCAGGTCTGTATTGGTCTCATGAAGTCTCCGCTTCTTTCCCACTCTTACCAGTTTGTCTTGTCAGAGGTTAAGACCCTGCTGAGCATTACAGAACCAGCAGCATATCTTTGTTCTTGGTCTGCACTGTTCTGATGTTTTAAACTTACTTAACTGACCACGTTCCATCATCTAATTTGTCTGTTGTACTCATTTTATCTTAAATTAGAAAAAAAAAAAAGCTAAAACTTACCAGGACAAAACCCAGCAGCACTGTGTTTGTAGAAAGATTTTCAACACTGGTTAATGAGAATCTCATCTACAGGTATTATAACAAGGACAGAAGTGTAGAATTTACACATGCATTGTATTTTAGGATGACTGACTGCCCCTTGCTCCTCCTGCGTTCTGCCCTAAAACTAGATCTTCACACCATATTTCAGTCAGCCCTAGACATGCAAAGGTTTTTGCACTTGCTAAAAATTAAGCATGAAACTTCAGCATGACTGAAGTAATTCACACAGTGTAGTTATAATAATGAGTAACACTTCAAAGGCCAGGGCCTAAAATTTCAGTGATATACAGTTTCCTCCTTTAATACTTGCATTCTTCTAAATAACTCTAACTCCTCTCTTTTTCAGCTTTCACCTGCATCATCAAGCAACCAATGTGGGACTGATTATCACATGAAGGAGCACCATTAAAGTGTAGCTTTATGTTTTGCATCTAATTTAACTCAAGAAGTATCTTATATACCTATGTTAAGCTTTTCATCAGATCTATTTTTCTCATCTTAAGAGTTCAAGGGTTTTATCCCCCAGTACTCCTAATAGGATATAGCATCTCTACAAAGCAAGTAATAGGCACAGGCTGGGTCTCTATTGTATATCTCAACACTTCTGATGAATTTAGCATCTCCACTCTCTGTAGATACATACTTTCCACTAGAATTCCCTCTGTGGTGTTCAGCATTACACACTGCACTTATGCATACTGTTATTTTGTTCATGGCAGTTGTGGGCTGTTTGATAGTCATAGTATTTCCCTCTGGATGTGATTGCACACAGAATGTTTGGAAAGAGTGCATGTGTTTGTGCTGTACTTTGCTGTATTGCAGGGATAAAGATGTTATAGATGTTATATGGTAACGTATTTGAAGAGGCACAAGTACAATATAACAGCTTCAGCCTCAAACGGATTTACAAGGTTAAAAACTGGTTAGAGAGAGAAGATCGTAGGCTAAGAGAGGAAGAAAAAAATACAAGAAGGAAAAGATCATAGAGATGATGCACAAACAAGTGACCCAGAAATACAGAAAGGCAGTTCCCAGTTGCTGAAGCTCCAAATACAAGATAGTTCTTGTCGTTTTACTGCTGAGGTTACTCAATAACAACAAAATCGGCGTATTAAAGAGCAGATAGATGGAGTCATTTTGTCAGTAGCAAATGCATAAAACATAAAAGTGGGCATATGTAACAGTCAGAGTCTTTGCAGGTAAAACCATGACTATGGAAAGAGAGTATCCTCAATGATAAAACAACACATATAGCATTAGGTGGGAATTGGAAAGTTAACAAATCTCTAGAAGCTGAAACGAACAGCAAGAGATGAGAAGACGAGCATCAAGACACACAGGAATTCAGAACGAAGATGTGAAAAGGAAATAGCAGATATTGGTAACTCTCTTAAACGATAGAAAAAAATTGGGGAAGCTGGAAAGGAACTCAAGGTACCAGAGCTAACAAGCCTTCAGTGCAAAAAATGCATGGCAGATGCTCAGAGAAGATGGACAGTTCAGAGGAAGCAGTTCCATGCAGGTTATGCTACACGTATGTGTATACATACATATCTGTGTTACATATTTCTGAATGGTAAAACTCACCTTATGCAGTAAGTAGTAAAACCTACCTTATGCAATCAAAGGATGGCCACACACACAACAGGTAAGCAGATTGCAAGAGAGTGATGGTGGTTGGCAACCCTGCACGTGGCAGGGGGGTTGAAACCACATGATCACTGTGGTCCTTTTCAACCCAGGCCATTCTATGATTCTATGATTCCAGGTGGGGAAAAAAAAAAAAAAAGTATGGAGAAAGAAGATGGAGTAGGATAAAAGAAGGAAAAGTAATACCTAAGGGACCTTGTTTGGAGCAGTAAGCTGTTACTCAGAGGGGAATACGGGCAACAGATTTGGAAATGCTGAAACATTTGAATATCATAGGACTTCATCAAAATGGGAAGCACAGATACAAATAAAAGCAATTGTGGAAATAAGCATCCTAAGAAAAAGTACTGTTCACGCCTGTGACTCCTTGAAAAGGTAGATAAATACTAAACACACAGAAGAGTTAACCGGATAACAAGGAAGAAAAATCTTCTTCTATGAAAAATAAACACTAGCCCCAGTATATTAGTGGAAGCACATGCATTTCATCTAGACATCAGTCAGGAAGAATTTTTATAGAGATAAATTTACACAGATCACTCTGAACAAAAATACAAAATTTCTGAAGTGTTAAAAGAAAATCTCAGCTATTGTAACACGTTACTATAAACAAAAATGCAAGCTAGAAGGAAGCAATGCCAGTCCTCATATAAGGTCAGAAAACAGTTTATGATGCAGCTTATTAATGGTCTTTGTGACTGACTTCTCCCAGACGTAATTCTTTCTCAGCATCTGCTCTATTAGCCCAGCCTTTTGCGTTCTAAAATGTATTTAATGCTTCCAAATCAAAACCAAGTGCACACAAGCACGTCTGCACATAAACAGAAGCTATTTATCCCAATGTCTGCAGAATGCCCTTCATGTTTTTAATTTAGTTAGAACTTCTCTGCCTTCACACTTTGTAGATGTCTTATAGGCAACACCTGATTTGTTAGGCCATGCTGACCGAGGACAGTTTCTCAGATCAGTGCTGATACAAAATCTATAGATGAAATGATACCTTGACATCAAGCATACAAAAACTTTTAAACTCCTGATGCCATTTTCTACAACTTATAGAAGAACATGTGTGGAAAAACATTAAGACGTGTGATCTCTAGTATGTGCTCTCTGGTCATCTTTGTCACCAAACTCAGTAAGGGTAGTTTAAGATTTGTTGCCCAAAGATTGTTACACAGTTTCTAGGGAAAAGAATTTATCCACATTTCCACTTCATCTCATCTGACAGTTTCAGCAGAAGTCCTGCACTCTAACTCTTTCTATGAATCTAAAATTTAGAAGTCTTGCTAGCCATTACCCTTCGTGCTTTCATGTGCCCATGTTGTGATCTGAACCAGAAAATAAAAGAAAAACTTTCTGAAAAAGAAAGGTCACAGCAGAAGAACTCAACGTTGTGGTATGATATTGTTTGAAGCTGTCTACTGAATTCACTGAGCTCTCCCAGTGCTTCAGACAGAGGGGTTATGTAGGAAATTTTTTTTAAAAAAGAAATTCCACTGTTCAGAAGCTTTTCCTAGCTTTGATGACAACTCCTCTGAAATTGCTTATTTTTCAGATCAGTGGAGAGTGATACAGAAGGTCTTGGATCATTACAGAACATGAAGATCCTTACATAACTGAGCATATTGCAAGTGACAGCAGAACACAGAGCAAGCCCCTGACAACACTGCCAGCAGCCGTAGCTAAGAAAATAACATTCACTGGAATTTTCCTTGCTTACAGATGTTTTCTGACTTCTTTATTGACCCAGTACTCTGGTATGTTTAAAGCAGTCAAAGATATATTACGGCAGCTCTCGTGCTTGATGCAAAAACACAGAGAAAAGATCATCTAATGAACCACACTGATGGTCAAGTCAACAACGCGGACTGCATACAGATGCAGATGGCAGCTGTCCTAACAGCAGCATCCTTCCCATCTCTCTATCAAAGAGCAGACTTCCAAAGGCTGCAGTTGATGAAAAGATAACAAAGAAAAAGAGAGATGGGAAAAAAGGAGAAAAAAGTCTGCCTGCTATGGAAGAATGAGCAACTTGGGGAGAATACTAAGAATTTACTAAGATATGAAGAGAGAAAATAAGAAAGGCAGAAGCCCACCTCGAACTTAATCTGATCACTGTATAAAAAGAGAACAAAACATTTCTTTACAAACAGTAAGAAAAGGACTAAGAAGAATCTCCATCCTTTACTGGACGTGGTGGGGTACATAACCACTGAGGATAATGAAAAGGCTGAAGTTCTCAATGCCTTCTTTACACTTGTCTTTAAAAGTCAGACCGGTTATCCTTATCCTCAGGGTACTCTACCTCCTGACCTGGAAGTCTGGGATGGAGAACAGAATGAACTCCCCAAAATTCAGCTGAAAACAGTTAGAGACTACTATTCCACTTGAACGATCACAAACCCATGCGGTCAGATGGAATCCACCCAAGGATGCTGAGAGGGCTGGCAGAGGTGATTCCAGTTCCATAAATGAGGCCAATCCATTTCCCACCACCTGTCAGTGCTCTTGGTCAACCACAGAGGTCTCGGGGGATTGGAGACTTTACAGCATGACTCCCACCTACAAAAAGGTTTATAAGGAGGATCCAGGCCTGTCAGCCTGACTTTGGTGCCAGGGAAGGTTACAGAGCAGATCACCCTGATGGAGATCACACTGCGTGTGTGGTACAGTCAATGGAACCATCCCTGGAAGACATAAGAGCAAAGTTTCGTAGTATAACAGAAGTTGGTTTAAGGTTATTTTGATCATATAGTCTGACCTCAAGTTGTCATCTTAAATGTTGGCTTCTTTTCATAACATGTGCTTATTTTGCTTCTTTCTCCATTACTTTTGTTCTGCTTTACAAGTTAACAGTTCACAGAAAGGGCCATTTAAACACCACTCCTATTCGTGCTTATTTGAATAAGTTGAAAGATGTTTCTAGAAAAATTTAAACTACTCTGTAGGATCTAAATTCTCTTTTACAGGAAGACGACTGTTGTTGACCAACTTAACAGACCTTCTCAAAGAGGAAGAGGTATTTGTTTTTATTTTCTGTATACTCACCATCTTCCACTCCTCAAATTGCTTTCTGGGAAGATGAGCAACAGAGAAGAGAGAACTGCGGTACCCTGTGATTGATTACAGCTTTTCTCCCAAGTTGTTCTCCTCATTTATTTTGTGTGACATTTGCAAAAGCTAACGCAATGTTAAATTCATCAGTTTCTGGAGGAAGAAAACGTCTAGCGACGAGAGATCAATTTGTTTCATCAAAAATAATTTTATTTCTTCTCAGTCTGTCTTGGGAAACATAATAAATATTTCAAAGCATTTTCCAAAATATTTCTCAGATATATTTCCAAAGCTATTTCACTTCAGAAATGTTTAATTTTGTTATCAGTTGGTATTGTTCCTGAGCTTTTATCAGTCAGTTTTTTTTTTCAAAGCCTTCCTCTGCTTGACTTCACAGGCACGTGTATAGCGCACACACGTTCTCATTCATTGCATAAAGCCACTGAAAAGCTGACCAAAACTACAGTATATGATTTCTAGTTTGGGAGTTACATTGTGCCCTTCACAACAGACAGTCCCATTCTGAACTGAATGAGAACATCAAGCCCTGCCAGGTTTCCAGCTCAGTTACTGGCAGGTTCCTTGGCACAACACCTTCCCTTCTCAGCTGCTGGATGATCCCCCCCCCTGCAGTACTCCCTGCAGATTCAGCTCCAGGCTGAACATCCTGCACATGCCACTGTGGCTCACTCTCGTCTCATAGAATGTAGTTTAAAAGTACATGCCATTATTTCATTTCTAATAAGCACAAGCTCTGTACTTGTGTTCCTTCATTAATAAAGAAATTAGATGGACCCATCTCACTCCATTCTTTTCTGAGATCAATGTCCAGAAATCAAAAATGGAAGCACACTATGTCCAATGGTTTAGAGAAAAAAAAGTATACATAAAGCCACAACTACTCCTCCGTTCAGTTTCCTGCATCTGTCACACAAAAACATCCAGGGTATGCTGTGGTAAATGGTCTCCCCATCACTGATTCCTGGTGCAACAGAAAGCAGAGCACTATGCCTGGCTCCCAGGCTCGGTGGAGTCACAGGAGAGCCTCCCTAACCACAAGGAAATTAGATGACGATGTAGAAGATGTGTTTAAAAATAAATAGCAAAGAAAAAAAAAAAAAAAAAAAAAAAAAAAAAAAAAAAAA
>NW_024884142.1:70699358-70706385 GCF_019232065.1 Centrocercus urophasianus | reverse complement strand
CAAGTTCAGAAACATTGAAAGAAACATTGTGAAGGTATTACACAGCAAAGTGAATACCATTCTGATGCATGGTAGCTGGGAAGCAAGCAGCACAGAATCCCAAGCCACAATACATTCAGTATACAGCAGCAGGATCAAAGGTCCACTAGCCAAAAAAATCAAAGTGCTCCCTGCACATAAGGTGGTGCACTGTGGAAGTGATGGGGTTTTTTTTTCATTATTCAAATCCTTTATTTCCAGTCCTCACATCACTCACATACCTTCACAAGTTGTTGTTTTCTTTTTGTTTTGTTTTTTTAAAGCTTTCCCACCCACCCTTGCAACTTTCCCATTCACCTTTACATGTCAGAGTATCCTACAAATACTCCTTAATCACGTATGTGGGTGTTTATCCAATCAGAGTTGTAATCTGTTCCTTCTTCTAGAAGTGCCCTTGGTTCTCATGCTGCTTATCTTGCTCCACAGTTACTCCTCTGAACAGTTTCTCTTGTATTTCCCAATTCCCCTTTTTTGTTTATTCGCAAACTACTACCATACTAAATAATATAATTACTGTTACTATTTTAAAAACAATCATTATAACTCAATGAAGACCTTGATTAGCAATACTCTAAATGTGAGAAAAGAGGCAAGGCAAACATAGCATAATGACAAGAAATACCATTAAACCCACTAAAAAGAATAAACGCATGTTTGGCCTGTGGCCCAAGTTTCTGCAACCTGGAAAAAAAATACCCTGAGGGTCCCATTCTGTATTTGTCTGTAACTGGTTAGAAAAACTCTTCAACTTTCGTATACTCTGATATATTGATTTCAAATGATTACTGATATTTGTCAAACAAATGCTTTTAGAGTGCTCATAACCATGCCTTTGGTCATGGTGCAGGAGCCCCCAGCACACCAAGCGGTGCCATTTTCATCAGCAGAAACCAATTCAGTAATCATTGTAACACGATGTGACCACGTAGCAATTCCCTTCTCCTGTAAACACAATAAATAATAGCAAGAAAAACAATAATTGTTTCAACCCATTTGTTAGTGTTGCACTCAGTGAGCAATAGTTTTTCCTTATCATTCTCATGCGCCAGAGCTACAGGAAAAGTGAATTTACTTTTATGGCAGTCCCTGATGATAACAAGTTCTGGAGCATTTGCTTCCTTTTACTGCTTTTGGAGCCCAGCTAAACAGTCCACTCTCCATGTATCCACAGAAGGAAGCTTCCCTACCAGACATGCTACATTAACTTCAGATTGCCTTCTGCTCAGGGACAAATTGAAGCAAAGGAAAACTCTCTCTGCAAGGTAATCTTTAAATAATATTATTTAGATACTCTATGATTCTGATAATGCAAAACTTCCTTTAAAAGAGAAGTTAACTTGCAGTGAAAAACACCTTGTCTGCCAAGTGACCACAACTAAGGCATGCTGACTTTTCCTGCTGTTTCCATCTGACTCCTCAGCAGTTCTTCTGACTCATTGCAAAGGACCTACCTTTTGTTTTATTCCATCTACATCCTTACTAGCTCAGCCATGAATAAAATACTGGGATATTATCATATAAAATGCCTGTCCCCAAGTTGCAGTGCACGTTCTCTTTCAGAAGACATCTCTTTTATTACTTGAGAGAATTGTTAGCACCTGGCAGCTCGAGTTATGCCACCTTTGCTGGCAAGTTTTAGGTCACTTTATTGCAGAAAATACAGCATCAACAAAAATATATCCTCCAGCAATTACAATACCAAATTCAGGGCCACATCAGGGCTATTTTGTAACATTTTCATTTATCTCTTTCAGACCACACTTTCCACCTTTACTTACAAATAAAATTAGATTAGACTTAAGAGATCAAAGAGAACACTGTTGCTGGACAGATGTAGGCTAATTGGCAATGCCCTGACCCCCACAGGGGTCTGCAGTCAGCATGATATATCAAGAGCTATTATAGTTAATAGGTTAGTCCTAATTGCACCTTCTTTTCCCCAAAACACTGCACTAAAAAATATGCCCTGCAGAGACAGAATGTGCTGCTTGGTCATTCACACAAGACTTGTACTCCAGCAAACTAACCTAGTGCTTATGGCAGGAATTAACACATCCAAGTTGTGTACTTTAGAAATGGGAGACAATAAATGCAGGGAAGAGAGAACATTACAAAGTCGTTGACTTTGCTTCTTCCTCTTTCACCTTCACAGTTGCCACAGGCTTCTGAACTGATCCTTCCTTTATACAGACCATCACTTCCTCCTTATCTCCTTGTTCCTGCAGATCACTCCTTTCCAGCTATGTTGAATTACCAAAGTCAAGTACTCATAAGATTTGAAATGTCAACATCACTATTTACATGCATTGCATATTGAAGTCTTATCTGACACACAGTCTATCACAAAACAGACCACAGCCACTGAACACAGAGGAATTGGAAACCACTGTCCTTTCCATCACATTAGAAGCTGCCTGAATCTTTCCCTGGATCATAAAGCACCAGCAGAAATAGCTTTTAATAGGATGAACATTTAGACTTGTCTTGAGGAAGATTTCTTCACTGCTTGTGGATGGATGTGAAACATTACACAGGCAGAATCAAGAGGCCAGATTTTATTCCTAGCACATTTTCATCCTGATTAGAGTAGCAGCTTCTCCTCGAGTTGCACAGCTGATCTACTTATATTGTGCCTTTTCCTTGCGCGACTTCACTTTATAAGAACAAAAAGCAAATTTCTGGCAGCTTTACCAATCCTGCAGGAATTGTCAGGAATCAGAGGAATTCAGCCTTAGAAGCACTTCCAGATGCTGCAGGTACTTTCTAATGCAACAAATCAAGATAAGCAGAAATGATCCGATGACCATCAAAAATAACATCAACTGGAAATGCAAAATAAGTTTCCTTCTACCAAATATATTTCCCCAACTTCTGAAGACACATACAGTCTTCTTGAATTAATAGGGCTAAGATGAAGGCAGTGAGATTAAAATAGATTAACTTCTTTAATTTGAGGAAATATAATCAGGGTATTAAGACTTGAAGCTAATCTCTTATCTTTTCTTAAGGAAGAACCACAGAACACAGCCTCCCAGTCTCTTCTGCCATTGACACAGTGCTAAATGTCCAGTGTTGGAATACACAACAACAGGATTGTTTGGTCTACCTGCTTAGGTAATGAGGAGAGCAAGTATTTCATAAAACTTCTTTCAATAGCAAAAATGTCCTATTTCCCTACAACCATCACTTGGTTCTTCAAATTAAACCCACTCTAAATAGCTCAAACCCAGAGGTAAAAACTGGTACTGAATTTGAAATCTGGTAACAGAAGTCTTGCCATGGGCCCATCCATCTTCCATAATCAAGAGAGACTGCCTACTCTAGTTTCTCCATGGGTGACTGTGAGAGACTATAGGATAGTTACAAAATACACTATTCTTTTTCCTTAGGCTTACTTCTGCCATGGGTTTGAGTGCAGAAAGCAATCATCCTGTAAAGCTCTTCATTAGAAGAAAGCTGACATTCATGTCACATCTAAACCCTGCAGGGCTTTCCTCTCCTCCAATAATAACAATAAAAAGAAATAATAAGAAAGATTATGAAATGAATATAGAACCTTCTCCACAACCTGGCAGTTTCAGATTAGTAAATTTCCTTCTATGAAAAAGATGATGCCTGAGCTACTCACACTGTTTTGCAGTCAAACCCCTATGAGCTGCCCTGTATCACACTGGAATACCAGATGCAAAACTGAGGGCTGAGGGTCCCAGATAAAGTTCCACCAAATGAATGAATATAATTTTCCCATTATGGAGCAGTGTAGGAGCTTACAGGCCCCATCAAAGTCAGGCATTTAACATCTCTAATTCCTCCTAAAATATTAAAAGGGCACCGGAAGATGGTATTCTTATTGAACTACACATTTTCATACTGAGCACACTAGGTTATACCTAATGGGTAAAAGATGAAGCAGAACAGACATAATCAGCAAGGCATCTTGCCTTTTAAAATATGCAAAACTATAATAGCACTGGAAGAGCAGAGCGTGGCAAATCTTTATACAAAAGCATTAATCAGGCCTCAGCACTAGGCAGCTGCCTTGCTTAATGACCTGTTTAATACAAATCATATTTCTTGTCAATAAGGTTCCATTTTGTTTATTTGTATAAATCTTAAATCACACAAGAAGTAAACAAAGTGTTGGTAGCTCTGTAGATAATGTTCTAGCCTCTTGTTCCAGGCTCTCCCTCATCTCCCAGTACAGAATACAAAAGCTTGAGAGAGTGGTTTGTGTTCTTAAAACATCAACTGTAATTATTCAAGACAGCGTGCTGAGAGGTTGACACAACATAACTGCAAAAGTTGCCTCCTTTTTGTTCATCTCCTGCTTGTGGTTCCCAAGTAAGAGCCATGAATACCAAACAGATGCGGTAAGATCTATCAAGGAGATCAGAAGCACAAGATTCAAAGTCTAAATCATTTCCCATTCCCAAACCTTCCTGAGGAAATTGACAGCTGAACTGGAGTAAACACATCTAGTGGACAGGTATTTCTTATTTAGAAAAGACTACATTCAAACCAACACACAAAGATACACAGAGATGCACACTAGATTGTACTCTGTATTTGGGTATGAAACTTCAAAGCAGCAACACCAAGGCTACATTTGGCCCAGCCAAACGTTGAACCTTTCTTTCACTATTACTCCATTCAAACCTTTCTAGGTTTCATTTTACTGCTGGCATTCAGGACTTGAAATCAGTCCAGAATAAGTCTCGTGAGTGGGGAGAAGTGATTGATACAAAATAAAATGCTGATCTTGCCCTCAGAGCTACCTGAAAGGGGAGGGAGTTGCTGCTAGCCATGCAGATATTTCACTGAGCTGAAGAAATCCTCTTTGAGCCTTTGACTTAGCAACCTTCCTCACCTCGCTGTTTCAAAGGAACTAATTTGGCACACCAGTAAATGTTAATTTTCCAGATGTTTCCTTAGAGGGAAGACCTGACTTTCCTCTTAAAAGGAAAAAAATTCTCAGGCTCCCAACTGTAACCTTTCTTATTTTTAAAGAAAACAAGAGGTAAGAGGGGAGTGTCACAATCAGGCAGCAAAACTATAGTCACAGATGGGTGATCTCCACTGTACTACAACTCTAACATTCACACAAAAAAATAAATGGTAAGAGTCTTATGAAGCCAGAAACCTGTAAGAAAACTGAAGTCATGCTATACCTCCTTTTTCCTCACAGCCTCAAGGCTTATAGTGCACTCCTCACAAATCTGGCATTACACTCTCAGTTGTGCCAGCCAGAGAGAACAGGGAAGCGTAAGATCATAAAGGCTCAAGAAGCACACAGGCTTTCCCCATCCAGCCCTTCCTAAAAGTAAGAAGCATTTAATACCCTTGCTCCATCCTGAGTGCGTGGCAGCTGCTGGATGGCAGTGGGGACGCAGCTGAAGGTCAGCAGAAGTCTCACTTCTTGTTACAATTGAGAAGATTTACACGGTGGAAAGGCGATAGAGGAGCATAACAGTAAAGGGACCAGCGTGGATGGAATGGCATTACAAAGGAAAAACGCTCACCCATCTCTGAAGATCTAGGCTCACAGAAAAGACTCCACAAGGGAGGAATCTCCAACCAGAGATCCTGCCCCAGTGGCAGTCAGCCCTTAAATGAGGTCTAGGAGAGGTGCAGCCAGGCTCCACCCCTTCCAGACACACAGCTGAATTGCCTTCACCTGTGCTCCCAGTGCTGACCAGGTCCTTTCCCCAGGTGCTCAATCAGTGGTTCAGGCCATGACTCAACAGCTACCATACACTTCTGCACTGCATCTCCCTGCCCTAGCTGAAAAGAAGCATTTGCTTCAAATGCATCTTCAAAATAATCACAGGTTTCAAATAAACATCTTCTAAGTGTACTTCAGTGTCCACAGTCTCCTGCTCCAGTAGCATGCTTCATGTCAGCACCTTTTGAGAGAGAAGAGTCTGCAGAAGTAGCTCAGGTGAACTCAAAAATTTGAGATGAGACTTTTGGCACTGGGTCCTCAGCAGGTATTAGTCAAAATGGCTCCTTTGGCTCTGCATTCAACGAACAATAAATCAAGCTCTATTTACAGGGTTATCCCTTCATTTTAAATAATAACCACTCCCCAAAAGATTGGTCTTTAGGATTCAAGGCTGCAGGGTCAAAAGGAAGCACACAAAAATCCAGCTGGAGTGAAGACAGAAAAATACAGAGGAGGAAGGGAGGGAGGGACTGAAGAATGAACTGGCAGGAAAATCAGCTACTTGATTACGCTTCTGGAGAAACTGCCCTAGTAAGCACAACTTCATACTATCTATTTTTATCTTATCATCCATGTCAGCTTGCCTAATTTATTATATACTTGAATAGCCATCTTTGTTTTAGTCACCGCTCCACATTAACAACACTGCTTACAAAATGCAAGTTACTGCTCTTCTCCCATGCATCAGCACCACCAATGGCCAGAAAAGAGAAAAATATCTGATTCTGAAACAAACAGGCTAACATTTACACAGCAGAAGCAAGATGGCTTGAGCTCATTTTTATTGCCTTTCAAGACTAAACCACAAACCTAGTCTTGTTATTTGTCTGGACAAGATGAAAGAGACATCACTAAGGAAATCTGACTGAACACTGCATGATGCTGTCTTATCCCAGTGAGATTTTCCAGAAGGAACTGAAATGAATTGGGCTTGCAAAGAACACAAGCACCTCAATTTGGAATAGGCTTCAGAACCAGAGGACCCACTCCTATGTTCTTTGCATAGCTCAGCAAACAGACATTTCAGATATCTATGAAAAGCAGAGTTGGGTTTGAAGGAAATACCAGTACTACTGGGGCAAGACACAAGTGAGGGGAAGAGGGAAGTTAACCTCATCTACATCACAGGATTCCAGGTATTGAAATGCAGCCCAAATACTACACTTGTCTGGCTGATGACAGGGAACTTGGCAGGGGAAGGGGGACACCTCACCCTCACAAACTAACAGCTCTCCACAAATCTCAAAAAAAAAAAAAAAAAAAAAA
>NW_024884142.1:70598557-70699258 GCF_019232065.1 Centrocercus urophasianus | reverse complement strand
CAAAAAAAAAAAAAAAAAAAAAAAAAAAGACAAGTACAATTGAAGTTCTTTGTCTGTCCATAAAAGAGCTTTCTCGTAGACTCCAAATCATTCTTTTTCCACTAGTCACAAAAAGGCATCCTTGAGCCGTTCATACAACATTTAATCTTAGTTGCTAGTTTAAAGTGCACCAATTACAGATGTGAGTCCATCGTCTCTGCACAGTGAGGATTTCTGGTTTTATATGGCACATCAGTATGAGACTCCAAAAAGTGATTAGTAATGCTTACACTGCAGCTGGAAAGATTATAAGAGGACAGGGCTTGGAGACTTGTTCCAGCAGGGCAGAGGAACTCAAAGAGAACTAAGTTTGTAAATGAGCAAGTATACACTAAGAAAAAGGAAAGTAAAAATCCTTCTCCTAAGTTCAGTAGAAACACACAGGCTGCTCTCCCAAAAAAATCCCAAGGCAGACATCTCTGTAATCTCTCCAGAGGAATCAAAGACTGATTTTTGAGTCAGTGCCCTACAGAAGTGCCTGTGTTCTATCTCTAGCCCTGGGCAGCCAAAAACTCTTCATTTCTGGATGCGCAAAGGGGAACCCCTCCAAATCTGGCCTTGAATTTCTTCAATATTCAAATTCCACAATCCCTGCAGCACGAGCTCCTAGTCAGGTTTTTTTCTACTGAGCTGAACTAACTGTTTGGTATAATCCCTCTCCAGAGGCTCCTTGCTGGTGGTCATTATCGGCTTTTAACATTGTACTGAACTTCTTGGTGTCCCCAGGCAACCATAAAGTCACATTAGCTTCATTTTACAGATGGGGAGCAGAGGTAAAGATGCTTATCTCAACAGACGCAGGGAGTCTGATAGAAGCAGCCAAGGTGCAGCACAAATCCCTTGACACATACCCACATGGTGCTCCTTTCCATAACCACAAACTAATCCTTCTTCATTACAGAGCCACGGAGAAAACAAAATGCCACAACATATTTAAGCCTCAACAGAGGTAAAGGGCAGAGATCCCTGTGGTGTTCTGTGTGATAGCAATTATTTCTACTTTCCATGGTCTACTTGTAAGAAAGTACTTCAACTAATTTAATGGCTTAAATTTACCTTTGCATTTAATCAATCACAGAAGACCAGATCATGCTGGTACAATCAGATGATGTTATCACTGTTAATGAGCACTGAGAAAGAGAGCACAGTTTTAAGTAGATATAAATGAAAATGCTATACTGTGTGTGTTCACTTAGCAGTGATGAACAGCCGCATATCCTTTCTCCAGAGGGCATCTGTGTCCAGGAACAGCAACACTGATATCAGCAGGTCCTGTGACCATTGAGATCTCCTGGAACCAGCTCAGCCATCCCTCCAAATCAGCAGAAGCATTGCTGTTGCCAGTGCAGACACATTGTTGTAAAACTTACTTGAGCAAGACCAAATAATGGCTACCAGCACCGCCCCAGAATAAAAGTTTAGTGAGATGAGAATTAGGTTTCTAAGTGAAGTCAACTACCTCAGGACATTTGGTTCAGCAATGTGCAACAGAAAGATAAAAGTAAGGCTTTAAGAACACGTTGGTTCCCTTCTTCTGAAGTATATTTGTGCATTCATCTGGCAACAGGAGCGGAAGGTGATTTTAGAAGGTTGCGCTTCAATTCCCACTCACGTTCTAAATGTGATTCAATCAGAAAAGGAAAAAATAAAAGACTCGAAGATTTTGATCCCAATCCTGTTGATATCTGGGGGAATTCTGCCACTAACACCGTAGAACAGATGAAACAGGAGAGGGGAAAGTAAGAAGCTATGTGGCCATCACCCTGCCATTTTTCCAAGCCACCCTGTCCAAGGGAGTACATTTTTCTGCAAAACCCAGCAGAACAGTGTTCAGCAGAATCCTCTTTGTCAGACTGCACCCACCAGAGTCAGAGGCAGATAGCCCCAAAGCAATTACCAATCTGCCTTTGCTCTGGGTAGGCTTGTGTCAGCAGTGCCAGTGGAGTCATTCCCCAATTACAAAACTCAAAGGTGACTAATGCATCCCAGGATATTCTCTGAACACATAGGTAGCCATATCTCTCTCATGTGAGTCAGTACATGGGAGACCTTTCCACAGAAAGAGCTCTGCTTTGGAACAGAAAGCAATGCCCTTTCCCTACTGAAAGGAAACCGAGGGACAGGCATGAAGCAATCCATTCAGTTTCACAGCAAACATTTGGAACATCACAAAGCTGAAAACACATTTCCTTTGTCCTTCCTGATACATTAACTTAAAAGCTGCTGAGCAGCAGTTTTCAAAGAGAGAAGGGGGGGAAGACCTGATGTCTATGTCAATTAATGCCTACTACTTTCCTTACTGAAGCTATCAAAAGGAAAATTTTGTTATAAGAATCCGTGCCGCCTACATCCTATCCAGTGTAAAAGGCAATGCACTTTCTTAATGTACAGGAGTGTCCTCTACCCTCCCACGATCTCACAGACTGAAGGGAAATGCATCACTTGATGTAAATCTTCTGAAGGAAACACAAACAGTCCCCGTGCAGAGATAACCTCTTCTTCTATCTGCATCTGTCAAGTTTGACTCGTGACAGAATTATGACCCCAAAATAATATTTTAATAAGTGTTTACACGCTACGGCTCCCCAAAGAGTAGGCTGATAACACTCTTCCTCAGAACTAATTACACTTCAAGCCGAGGCGGCCCTGAGCGGTGCCGCAGTGACAGCATCGCACGGAAGGCTGAGCCTTCTGCGGGCTTGGGGCTCCTCCCGGTGGAGGTCTGTGCAAAACCGCGTGGATTCCCATGAACGGACAAACACTGAAATCTTGTGCCTACGTGCCTGGAATTCCCACTACTTAGCTGCGATACGCTAAAAATATGGGAACGTAAAATGCCTCCCTTCCTTTCTCATCTCCCTCCTCACACAAGGTGAGGAGTTTTCCCTGACTGTGGATTTCGGGATCAGAGCACCAGAAAGGTAAAACAGCAGCAACAATTTGATGTTATCATCTTGTCTTAGGCTGTGAAGTGGACATCAAACCCTGCCTTTTCAGGTGTACAAGTCAGACAACACAAGGAGAGCTGCCACACAGACCTGAAGATCTGGGTAAGAAATACAGAAGTCCTGGCATTCTCCGTTCCACCTGGCAAGTCTCAGACCAGTTTCTTTCTGCCCCAGATCACAGGAGCGAAGTGAAAACGGAGATTTCAATCTTGCCCTTTTAATCTTCATTTTTTTTAAAAAACAGGCAGCTTCCACTGCTGACAGGAGGTCTTCAGCTTTGCAGAGATAAGAGGAAAGATTAAGTCCATGCTAGTAGGATCATCAGGAGATAGGTGGAGCTCTGCTTTTGAAATCGCCATATCAAGACTTAGTCAATACTGCTATTAAAAAATATTCCCCCAGCAGTCCTGCAAATAACAGGTGTCACAAGAACAGCAGCGCTTTGAGCTATCTAGCATACAATTCTTTCCAAATCAGGCTCATACAGAGCCAGAGTATAATCTGTTACTGCATGATTATTCAGCAGATCATCAAATATTCATTCCTCAAACACAAGCAACTAAAAAGGAGCTGACAAGATCAGTTTTCTCAAACAGGCCCCAAAATCCACTCAAGAAAAACATGTCAAATTTCTCTTAGCTGCAATGTGCCAATCAGAAGTGAATTTAGACCTCCCTGCCCCAACAGCAAAAATCACTTTGTAGCCAGAATGTACACCTAGCTTACACACACTTGCTCTTTTACTAATGTGATTCTTCAGCTTCTCTCCCCTTGTCCCCCTGTCAGCATTTCCCCTAAACACTCAGTTTCTCAGCCTTCATTTTTCTGGTTAAGCAACAAAATTTGTAGTCTCTTCCTGAACCTTCTGTGGCTGTACCAACCTGTTCTAATCTGAGTCTGTCTTCATGGAAGATGGGATGATCAGAATGTGTACAAGTATCAGAGAGGAGCGTCTACAGAGCACTAATCTTCTTCTGTCTATAGCTGAAATAGCTTATGAGAAACATCTTGCACTTACTATTGATACCAGGATACCCTAACTTCTAACAACCTAGTGCATATGTGTGGTCTTCCAGTCCGTTAATTTCCACTTTGCAGAAAAAAATATCTGTGTAATATAGTAAATCTAGAACAAAGAACTTCGTGTCTTTGGGATCATCACCCTCATGAAATTTACCAAAAATCACTATTTTATGATTTTCATTTGCTACTGGTGAGCCTTCAACCTCCATACTATACTTAACCCACAAATGAACTATCTCATTCTGTTCTGTTACAGTTAAGAAATATTTTCCCATGCCTTCACTAGAAAAGTCTGTAATCTGTTCCTCTAATACTGTATTTAAACATTTCAAAGAGATTCTGTGTCCTCATCCCTGGAAAGCACCAGTGCAGGAGTTGAAGATACCTAGCACACTGAGAAGCCTCAGGGACAGACTTTTGGCCCCAGTAAGTTTCTGCTTGGTACAACTTGTGACACTCACCAGCATCTCTGGACAAAAGTTCACATCAATCCATGATAAAGAGATCTTGGTGCATACTTGGCCTCTAATCCCTCCAACACACGCTTCCACATTGCACTACTTTCAGCACAAGGCTTCTGCTGGAGATAGCGTTCACTCTTTCTGGCACATACAATCTGTTGCATTATCACATCAGAGTTTAAGAATCAGTCTTGCACGTTATTCATCTTCAATTTGTTTACTTGTAGAACCTAGAAAGCACTTTGCTCATGTCATCCTCTAAAAGGGTTACATGAGAAATCATATTCTGTTTTACAACCGCAGAGTGGGCAAAACTGCATCAGTGCGTAAGCCCTCTATCTAAAACTATGCTTAGAGTTGTCAGATATCATTACAACTTTAGAAGCACATTGTAATTAGGAAACAAAGAATAAACAGCCTGTTTTATTTTTAAAATAGCATTCTAAAAGGATGTTTATCCAAAATGCAAGCCATTACCCAGGGAACACTAAGTACAGCTGAGCTTGTCACTGGATTATGCTGCAGAATGGCCCATCCTTAAGCCACCTGAGAATGATTAACAGGAGGTCTCTACATAGTCATCTAATCCCTGAGATAGGATGTGTAAGCTACAGCAGGCTCATGGAAATCTTCCGTCCTGGCTGAACAACATGAGTGAAAGGAACCATTTTATCTGCAGATAACTGCATTTGGAACAGGAGTGTACGGGTCCTTTCAGCTATGTAACGTTGCCATCTAGTGATCATCTTTACATATAACGCACGAGGGCACTCGCCTGGTTCTGCTTAAATCTCCCAGCCCCATTCTGATTCACCAGCAAAACTCACACCTGTTCCAACCTGGATGGCAAAAGTCAAACCAATTTGTAACAGGCAGCATAAGAGAGACAATTTCTAAATCTTTATATATATATATACATATACACACACACACACACACAGTGTAGTATACGCGAGTGCAACTGCGAAAAAACAAGAGATTTTCAAGCAAACATATTCAGATTTGAAGATTCAGCAGATAAACATTCACTATTATTAACTTTAACTAAAGAGAATTTTTACATGGCCATAATTTTCCAATCATACAGCTACTAAAGATGTTGCAGGGAGACAGTGAAGGGCAACAGTGGGAGGGAATCATCAAGAGGAGAAAAAAACAGCCAGGAAAAAGCCTTTAAGTTTAAAACACGCCAGAATCCACTCAATACAGAGAGATCTGAATCATCCAGCAATGTCAGCGCTGGGAAGTCTGAGTGGCTGCATATGTGTGGTGCTGGCTATGTACCTGAGTCACAGGATACCATGAGAGCTGTAGAATGACAGTATTTATCCTGTAGTCTGCCTGTGTTTGTCTCATATAGTGGGAGGCTGGGAGACTCCACACAGGCATCTCCAAAAATGTACCTCCAATCTAAAACTCTGCTGTGCATGGAAGACAGCAAACATGACTAGAGTTACAGGGAGAAAACAAAAGGAATCACTGACCTGTATACTGACTCTTTGCCAAATCCTAGGCTGCAGGCACACAGTAGTTTTGTTATAGAATTAGAAAAAAAAGAAAAAAAAAAGCATTTTTCTCAAAACCAAATGACTCTCAAAAATAAAACTCAGTGGCAGAGACACACGATGGCTAGGAAATATTATTTTAACTTACATGTTGAACAGAACTCAGGGAAGACCAGACTGAGTGGAAGCCAGCAAACTCCACTACTAGAGCTGTAATGTCATTCAAAAACTCAGGTGAGGGAAAGTTCAATAGTAGGGTTTTTACTTTAAATATATAAAATATAAAAAATATTAAATATAAAATATATAAAATATATTTATATATTTAAAATATATAAAAAGTCAGAATGAGGGCAAATTATCAAAAATAGAGTCGTGTCTAAATCATCACACTGAAAAGGCTCAAAACGAAAGGTAGTAAGTGAGCACAGTAATACAATAACACAGATGCAACAATGAAAAGTTGTTTATCTGATGTCTTGTTATTCTAGACTATTTGACAAGGCAATTACTGTCAATATTTAGCACTCTCTAATGTCTTCCAGGCAATGAGGGCTAATTTTAAATTTGTTTGAGGAAGCTCATCACACCAAAATGTCAAGAATAACTAATGAGCTTTTCGTAAGCACTCAGCAGAGAAATCTTTTATAGGGTGGTACGGTTGGTGTTACAGCTGGAAAGATTATCATGGGGAAAACAGGAAAAGAAACAAGCAGGGAAGGAACGCTCACCTGTATCCAAAACTCTAGGTTCACAAGAAAGACTCCACAGAAAAGGGATCTCCAGAAAGAAATCCTTCCCTGGTGGCAGTCAGCCCTTACATGGGGTCTAGGTCTTCCAGTCACACAGGTGAATCTCCTTCACCTTGCTTGCACAGCTGACTCAGTTCTTTCCTCAGGTGATCAATTAGTGGTTCAGTCAGTGACTCAACAGTTCTCATACATAGGGTCAGTTATATGCACACACAGCTCATTTGATTGAATCAAGGAAAGTAAATTAGGTTAAAAGTTATGTGCCTTCATGAGGTGTTGAATCGGCAGCTGCAGATTTGCCCTTGCTAAGGCAGGTTCTCGCTGCTGCTAACAGATGCTTTTCTACAGACTCAGACAATTAGTGCAGACAGTGGGTTATTTTTCAAGTAATATGGTTAGCTATCCTATCTTTGGAGTGCAAGGTAGCAGGCTTGGACAGTACAACCACAAATTAACAAAGAAGCAGCAGATTGGTGAATGGATTTGTGGCCAATGAGACAACCAACCAGAGCCAGTCAAGTGTCCTCCATCCTAACCCAAGCCCAAGAAAATAACATGATGACCTTCATTGGAAAGACCACCAAGAGATACGTGCGTGTAAAAGAGCTGAGGGGGGAATGTCAATCATTTTGGGGACTCATTGTAATAACCCAGCCTTTTCTTGGACATCGAATGCATATGTAAGTAGCTTGCTCTTTAAGTCTGTGTCTTTCTTGCCCTCCACTATACAGGCTAGGTGGGAATATCTCCCCCTGCATCCAGCATGTGTGCAGAGCTGATTAAACACACCTTTATAACTACTTGATAACTACTGTAACTACTTTATAACTACTCTGTGGTTATAGAGTTTGATTTCACATCACCGTGCACGTTTCTAGTTTGCTACCCTTGCTTCCCATAATTTGGGCACTTCAGTAGGAACACAAATATTCTACAGAAATAAATAAATACAAAAAAAAAGTAAAATGTGTGGAAAGAAAAAGATCACCTGTCTGCCTTTTAAACAAAAAAAAAAAAAGTATTGAAAAGATCTATAATTATCACCTGAGAAAACTCATGGTGCCCACAAAGCCAACAGCAACAGCTGTAGGTACTTAGGTTACTCCCTCCCCCCTCATAAATATAAAAACTTCTCAAGAATAATTTTTATCAAAGACTATGAGATGGTGAAAGTATTTCATTGACCTGGAAAAATAAATTCATTTAGAACTAACTGAACTTCATATTACTTTCCTTTCGTTTTTCTGCTTTTCTGAATACCATTTTATTTTTGCCATTTTGAGTTCAAATTTGTGATGCATTTTGGTACTCTAAGAGAAAGATTCCAAAAAATAACAAGTGCTATTGGCTCAGGGCCTAATCCAAACCATACAACAAAGATTAACTAAGTTGTTTCTTGTGGCTTACTCTTTGCGAAAACACAGAGTGGAATTTGTTTTCAACTGTACTTTACTCACAAATGACTTCTTTTTCAGTTCTGGTAACTGATCTTTCAGACAAAGTCCATATTTTGGATTTTGTGCTGAAAAATTGGGTAAATTCAGCTCCTTGAATTCTAGATGCCCAACCTCAAGCACAAATTTTGATTTGCACCAGGCCTTGTCTCTACTACCTTTCTGTAGAAAGAGCCTTGAGCTGTAAGGGAAGTCCCCAGACTTGTAGGGCCACTAACACAGTAAACACAGTCGAGTTGCAGTAGAATCACTCAGAGATTAACTGGAGAAAACCCTGCAGCAAAGAGGAAAACAAAACGATTCACATGCAAAAATTATTTATCTACACCTAAGTCTGCAAAACTGCATGCCTCAAAATTGCTTCTCGTGATCTAACAAGTCTGTTATGTAGATAGATTGATACAGAACCTCTGAACTATCTTATTCTGTATCTGTAGCAGTGCTTTGCAGACTTCACAGCCATCCAACAATACTCTTTCACTTCTGTAATTGGCCCTGCTCAGTACTTCACAACCATTTTCGTTCTATCTCCCCAGAGAGTTAAAAGGACTTTATACTTGAACGTGGGAGAGAAATTAAACCTCTAATCAGACCAGGTGTGTCTAAGACTGCATTCCCCAGGAAACCTAAATAACTGTGCTTCCATTTTACAAATTTATAAATCATTAAAATGCAAAACCTGTAAAAAGGAATCTGTCAGAAGCTTAAAAGTACACACCAGAAATGACTGCAGATTTTCCACACCGAAAACATCCCACAAAGCATTAAATTCCTGATCCAAAGCTCAGTGGAATTATTGAAAAGAATCCCATATGGTTTTGGATCAAACCTGAAACCCTGCAGGCATACAGTGTTTGACAAGACAAGGCTGCCCTGGCTTGGTAGAAGCATCTCAGGAGCCACAGATTAGCTTACCCAGTGAGTTAGATGAGCTTCCTGAAGTCCATATAGAGGCTTTGCCCAGAGGATGAGAGCTTGAATAAAGCTGTACCTGTTGTGCCTCTGAATAAGAAACAGTCTGCTTGCAGCTCCAAGAAAATTAAAGTACAAAAGAAGAAACAATTTGCTTGAGGCACATAACAAAATCAGGATTACAATACATGTTGCACAAATCCACTTCTCATGGCTCATCTTCAATGCAAGAGGCAGGGGTCTGGGTTAGGAGCTTTTTGCACTTCACCCAGCATCTCCAGCTAACACCAATGCAACTCACACTTTACAAGGAATAAAAGGTGATCCTGGCAGCTCCCCTGAGCAGATAAAGGGAGGGCACTTGCAGCATCCTAATGGCTATTATATAGCCTTTATATATATATATATAAATATATATCTATATATACTACATAGCTATATTATTATATAGCTATATAGCTATCCCTTGCTATTAGTCAGATTGCCTAAGAAAAAACACACCCATAAAAATTGAGCAAATGGCAACTGTGGTTACCCATGCTAATCGGTGAGGTGAAAACTGCTCACATTGGTCTATTAAGCATCCACTGATTTACTTAATCATGGAACAAATGCCAGCACGTCAGTAATTAAAAAAAAATGCCTTTTGAGGCATTTGTCAGCCTAAACATCTGCCAGGGAATTCAGAAGAGTAATGGCCCATATTAAGGTTACTGTTTAAAAAGGTTTAAAAGGGATGCAATGTCTCTGCCTTCTTTGAGATCTAATGAAAGTTATACATGGAAATAATTACAATACACATCTCCAGAAGGGAAATAACCTTCTCATACTGGTTCCAAATATCAGCAGTTAGTACATAACTTTTCCTAGTATCTGTCTCTATTCAAGTTTCTCCATAAACCTTCTCTATGGGCAAAGGAGCCAGAACAGCTTGCAGGCATCCCAAAAGATCAAAGCCGAGAAATAGCAAAGGAAGGTGACTCAGAGTCATATGTTAGCTAAGGACAAAGCACATGACTTGTATTAACCAAAGCAATAAAGACTTGAGTTAAACAAAGCTCAGACCCTTGTATTATAGATTTTGACATATGTAAGAAAAAAATACTGTTAAAAGACAGTTTTCAGAATCTACTTCCTATTTTGCTACTAATTTAAACAAATACTGAAGTAAATGTGTGTTATCAACATTGTTTTTGTTCTAGAATCAAAACACAGCATCATACCACTTTGAAGAAAACAATTCCAACCCAACTGAAACTAAGACACATGGCAGAGCTGTGAAGAGCATCCACAAGCCAATAGTATGAATGAGAGGGGCAGCCACTGTTTTCAAGATCTCAAGCAGTATGCCATACAGTGGCTTTTCCACAGAACACTGGCAGAGAGTAGATGGGTCCTCAAGATATGTTCTAGAAAATATACATAAGAAGTGTCACAAGCTACTGGGATCAAGGACACAGTGGGGAGAAAGACAAAGACTGAGTTTGCAATCAGAAGGAAGTTTGCAGCCTGGAACAACCACTCTCAGTGTGTTCTTAGTATCCCACGAAGTCCAGAGAAATGTATGAATATACATTCCACATTCTATCACAGGTATTTTTAAATACATAACCAAAATGCTTGCTATTGCTTAATATACTGCATAATGCCAGAAGATAAGAGTACTACCCAAAACACTGAGATGTTTAGAAGCTTCAATGAATACTGGAGTTCAATTGCACTCAGTTTCAAAAGATCACCAGGGCTTTTACACTTCACCAGTAAATGAACTGTTCTTGCGATCCTTATCTTGTTCAAAACAACACATACCCTTCTGTACACATGTTGTAGTCCTTGACCTTTGGCAGCACACACAATGGCTGTATCAAAGCTACGTTTGAGCCCTTGATGACCGCTGATCCCCTGTGTTACAGACACAGCTCATACGTTTAGAGTTACAAAGCACTTAGATAAGCAGTCTGAAGTGAAACCCATTTATATTTGTCCTAATGAAAAGATGATTCAAACTATATAAACTGATAGAAAAAAAATGTAACAATATCTGAACCGTTTTGGTGCTATAAAGCCAATCTTTGGGTCATTACACTACTAAGGGTTAGACTGAAGCTTTCAATAGAACTCTCTCCTGCAGGTTTTATAAATTCCCCAAACCCTAAAGTGTCCTGACCACAGGAGTAATCCTGAAGGGACAATTCCTATATTCCTGAAAAAGCAAAAAAAAAAATCTTCTGAAGATAAGCAACAGAGGTAGAAGTTTCTGTCTCCATCAACATTGTCTCATATGGTATTAAAATCCAAGGGATGGAAAAGACTTTCATTAGATCTGCAGTGAGATGAGAATTTGATCCTAAAAGTCAGCCATATATTATGGCTGTAGGGCATTCAGTAAGATTAGTAATAATAAAAGTAAAAAAAGAATCAGTACAGATCAAACTTACTCTGTAAGTAGCTCATGTAGAGATGGGAGAACACAGCAGATGTTACTGCTTCCCACTGTGGCATGTATGTAAGTATGGAAAACTTCTCAGAGGGTGGATGTTGGCATTTTGTACAGCAAGCTGGAGGGCAAACTTTTATAATAATCCACTAAAAGAAGGAGGAAAAAATTAAAGATCTTTGCTCCTTTCCAGTTACACTGTGGTTTCACCTGAAGAAGAAAGCTGATTCCCACTGCACCAAGCACTCTGCTGCTGTGGAAGCACCTCAGCCAGTGAAACATTTTTCCCCCATTCTGCATTTATTCTCCTTAATGTTCTGTGATGCTCCACAAGAAAAATGCTTCTATTGATATTTTATTAACTGTCTCCATGTTTCTCAGATAAGAGAAGTTATCGGGCTAGTAATACCACACCCTGGCAAAGAGGCTCTTGAGGAACTGGTGCCCAAACCTGAACCTAATTCCAAACATTCCTTGTTAAAGAGCATGGTTAAAATTCTGGATCTACATTTTTCAGCTGGTCACAATCTCTAGAACAGGACAGCCCAATTCCCAGATATAAGTATGCCCACATCTTAGGGGATCCAGCATTTGGATTTCTTTCCTAAATAAGGATTTGGTACACCACAATTCGGGTAACATTACATCACAGACAGAATACATTTTTGAAAACTAATGGTATGGCTGCAGTTCAACAATGCCTTGTGTGCAGAGCATACAATATTTTTACAGGATGTTGTCAGAAACAAGAGGCATTCTTTGGTAGTAAGCCTTAAGCCCGCATAATGCTTTGGAAGGCATCATCAGATGATGAGCAGCTGTGGCTGCTTCCATCCAGGACCCACCAGAACAGCTGCAGCCCTTGAGACAAGGGAACCCAAAGCAAAAAAGGTGAGAAGAGGAGGAGGCACACTTATCTTTAAGGAGAACAGTCTAGACAACAATTCATTGGGGGAGTTCGGAGTTAGCCCACCTTTGAAAAAAAGACTTATCTGAAGAGAGCATTTTTATCAACCAGAGACTAAGGGGAATGGTAGATGAAGGATAATAAAGACCATGATTAATAGACTTAAGCACTTCATAATGCAGTAAGAAATCCATGTGGTCTACTGGGGACCTTAAACTAAGCCTGTTTCACATGTTTTTCTGAATAGGATTGATTCAAACAAGTGTTTAAGTGCTTTTTTCTTAAAGCAGGGCTTTAGGTACTAGAGAAATCAATGGAAGCATTTTATCAGGAGAAAGTTAAAATTAAAGTTACTTTTGATTCCAAATGAACACTGGGGACAAACTAGGTTCAGAGCATTACCTTTTACAGAAGCAAAATTTCAAACCAATTTGCAACAGAAAGCTGTGTAATATAATTAGCTAGTTCTTAGCATTAATCTTGTAACACCAGTATAAATCCTAAAATCCCCCTACAACTAAAGTGTTGTCAAACTTCATTAGTGGTAAAGACCAAAAATCAGTGAACTCAATACTGGAGATAAATTGTTATTTAGCTGGTCAATAAGCAGCTCCACAGCAGTTCCAGCTTTTATCTGGGGATTAGTAGGACTGATCATGAGAAGTTTACACAAGTAATAATTCTACACAAATTGTTTCTGAATGTTTTGTGTAAACAACAGAAAGAACAAGAAGATGGTTTAGAAACTGGAACCTAGGATATTGGTGTTGCCAGGGATGTTGTGTGCTGAGAAATGCTGGCATGTCCTGGAGCTCCTCTGTCCAGAACACATTATGAGGACAGTATATGCTAGAAGTTACACTGTGAAATACAGATCATCCACACTTTCTCCTTCTAGGCCCCAGCAGCAAAGTGCTAGCAAACAGACCACCTATTTTCCTATATTTTTCATACTGCTTTATGTGTACTGAAGCTGACAAGGAGCCAGGGGACAAGGCAGCCGTAATGCAATGCTGTGCTGTCATACGCATGAGAGAATGGGATTCTTCAGATGATTCTTCAGATATGGTACAGGCAAGTCACACTGGAGGCTGAAAGTCACAGGACAGATAGACAAGAAGGTGCAAGCAGAACAGTGCATTGTACAGAATTTTTTAGCAACCCTCAGCTACATTTTCCTACCACTCCTCTGTCAAAATTTTTGTTTCCTCAAGCTAATCCAGCCTCTCTTCTTTGCCATGTATTTCTCAGCAGTCCTGTTGCTGGTCCTGAGGGACATCAAGGTGACAGAGACAGGGTACTGTTGTCACATCCAGCTAGAGTTAGATGAGCTTGTCCAGATAAGCTTTACTCTGTGAGTATAAATTTCCATTTAACTAAAGATTCATATTGTTTTCATGCCCACATGCCGATATATTTCCATTCTCCCATGTCTAAATCTGCAAAGATTAGCAGGAGGACATTCCTCAGCCTCCCCGAGGACCTCTGAGCTCGCATGCCTGCCTGGTAGGCATGCACTAAGCTGCCTGCACCCATCGGACTGCTCTGCACACCACGCACAGCACAGCAGAATGCAGAGATCAGTGATTAATGTACTATGCATAATACAAGAGACACAGTAATTTTCCACTCCTTTCCTAATGTTTCAGCCCCTCACCTCACATCTCCCAAAAGCATGTAAATTGGCACAGACAATGTCGTGTTCCCACTGTCTTACCCCATTAATTTTAATTGTTTTAGCTAAGTACAAGAGCTTCAATTGGTGAGTCACTAAGTTCCCTTATATCACAGGCACCTACAACTTGGCACTTTCATTCTCTCTTGGGAGACGTGGGTTTGACCTCCAATGAAGGAATTAAAATTTGGGATATAATTCCTTGTGGGGTGTCCCAGAAAGACAAGAGGGGAAAACTAATATAATCACTGCAGTTAAGTAAGCAGAAAGGTGAAGACTGCTTCATTTCTGGTTTGTGGGTTGGACAGCAGAGGTGGGAATGAAAAAAGCCTGGCATCAGGGCACCACCTAAATCCCTGAGAATCTGAATCCATATTTTAGGGAAAGCAATACAAAGAACAACTGAGAAGTCCAGTACATCCCATCCAGTCCAGTACCTTGTAACCATTGATGATACATAAATGCTGACAGGTTTCATTGCCAGGACTACTGCGCTCAGACGAAAAGTGACAAAATTATGCACAAAACTAAAGACAATTTGTCGTCCCTCAGGATTTTCCCTTTAAATCAGCATCTCTGCCCTGTAACAGTGTTAAAATATGTTGGACTCCTTCTTTTCACTCTGTACTCTGTCACACAAACAGCATCACGCATGCCTTAATGCTTACAGGGCATGGTCATGCTATGTTTTGCTCAAGGGCATCTTCACAGAATCACAGAATCATTGGAGTTGGAAGGGATCACTGGAGATCATAGAGTCTGACCCCTTGCTAAAGCAGTTCCTAAGAGTGGGTCGCACAGGAAGGCATCCAAGTGGGTATTGAATATCTTCAGAAAGGGAGACTCCACAGCCTCTCTGGGCAGCCTGTTCCAGTGCTCCAGCACCAAAGGTCTGACAGATCTTCTCAGATATTAATTCTTACTGAACTTCATAATCAGACGGATAGAACGAAAGTAATACCTAATGACTAAAGCGGCGCCAGCTCCTCAATGATCTGACTGTTCCATGATACACAAAAAAAGGGAGCCCAACATGAATTCCTGCCTGCTCCCCTTGATAAAAAGGGCTGGGAGCATGTTTCAACACACACAAACACTAAAAAGGCTAAACTCATCCCAGAAGACTGATAGTATTTCTAAGGAGAGCATTTACCCAACAGCAGAATGTGGCACAGCTCTTCTCCTATGTTTAATTTAACATTTACAGTCCAAAGAGGGTTGGGGGGAAGTGGGTTTTGTTATTGTTGCTATTGCAACAATCCACACTGTTCAGCTACACTCACTAAAGGAAAATACAGGTCTAAAATTTCTCCCCATTCCCAAAAAGCTCCTAATTAGAGGATAAATTGTATGCCATTCTCCTGCAAAGGGTTTTATAGGATGAAAGTTTTATAGAAAGAAGATGGCTACAAAGATGTCAAGAGCCTATTCCCTAAGGATGGCTTACTCAGATTTAAAGGGTCAAAACAACAAATTCATTTTACTGAATATATGGCCAATTACTCACAGCAGCAGAATGAACACAATTCAAATTGTAATGGATTTCTTCAAAAGCAGACTGCTGCAGTAATTACGTAAGACATTACAGATGGGAAACAAAGCCAATTGTAAATTTCAGATGTTATTTTATGCAAATAACGTGGCTGTAGTTTTCTGAAGAATTCCACTGTGAGCTGAATTGGCCATTTCTGATGCTATGAATAAATGCGTACCAATTTATTTTTAATACCTATTATTTATGTGCAATTTCTTTTGTCCTCTAAATGCTAGGAAGCTGTTTAGAACAACCACCAACATGACAACTTACCAATTATCTTTATAAAATCCAGCATTGCTTTGGATTAGTTACATGCATAATTAAATGCCAACTAACCATTATGTTCTTATAAAATTCGCGAAAGTCTGCAAAACTCAGCAGTGTAATATTTCATTTGACTCTAAAAAAACACTTCTAAAAGAAAGCAATTTTTATATAATCATCCCAGAATGCAATCAAATTAGACTCAGATTTCCCATTAAAAAGATTAGTGACTGCATGAATCAATATTGAAATACACAAATAACAGCCACCATCTTCCAGACTCTTTCAAAATCAGACCCATTTGTGAATTTATTTTCCCAGTGTCCCCAGCAGTAGGCTCATTGCAACACATGCATACCCAATGTTCACCCTCAGGATGCCATGTTTTGGCTTGAGGCTAGTCACCTGAGTTACCCTAGCTTTCCCCCAGGTCACATTGATCAGCTCTGGCAGATCCTCACCCAGAGGATCTGCACTTGGGCTCTGAACCAGCCAGGAATCAGGGTTCCACTACATGCAGCAAGGGCAGCTCCCCCCAGCACTGTCCTTAGGCCAAAGACTGTCATAGAATCATAGAATGAATAATAGAAGTGGCAATGGGAAGACAGAGCTGGTGTGATCCCCCCAGAGCTCACAGAAAAAGGCACCAGGTTTTCAGTGCAAGCCAATGCACTTTCCCTGCCCCAGAACAAGTCAGGACAGCTCCTTTGCAAAGCACCGTAACCACAGCACCTCAGCATAAATGCCTGAGGGCTGCTTGCCCTTGCAAGACTATACAGAGCTATTGACCCAAACCGAAGATCTAAACAAAGCATGCACTGAAAGAGCTCTGATAGACACCTCAAGGTGAGCAACTGGAAGTTCAGAGCAATCAACCTACGAACCAAACAACCCAGCAAGGCAAGCTGGATCTTCGCATGCAGAGAATGAGAAGTAAATACCCAAGAGCAAGGTTACTATTATCCAGTACACTGAATGAGAGAGACAGAGGGAGAGCAGACAGCTTCAGCTAACTATTGGAAAAGTCTGCAAAACACAGCATATCTGCAAAACCACCTTCCTAGAGACAGGCACAGATGGGAAGCTGGAACACACAGCCTGAAAGCGCTTCTTGGGTTTTGGCATCCACCTCTCCCTTTAGGCTCCAGAGTTGCAAAATAAGAAAGTGTCACTTCTACAGGGCTGTAATCAGCAGGCGTCAAAGGTTATTACCTTATTTGAAGGGGAGGAGGGGGGGAGGAAGTAGATATGTTTCTTTCTAAGTTCCTTTCCTCTCCTTATGCTCATTTCAAAACTTCTCTAGCGTCTCAATAGTTCCTATGCCGAGGAAGCACTCCCCATCACTGGCTCAGGAGACAGTGGGCTGGCCATACAACGTGCAGAGGATGCAGCAGCAAAGAACTGTGCTGCCACATGTGGGTTACAGAGGCAAAGAGCAGGATGCAGCCAATTACAGAACACAGAATTCATTACTGCTTGTGTCCTTGTCCTCCTCAACACCGAGAGAGATGTGCTGGAAGCCTCTGTATCACAAAAAAGAATTTCATGTTCATTTATGTAAATTAATGCAAATTTAATGCAAATTTAATCCGTGGGCAGGTAGGCAAGAGGAATTCAATTGGCCCAAAGGGATCATAGTCTAACTTTGGGGGTTTTTTTGTTTCATTTCATTCTGTATTTATGTTCATTCTTTTGTAATCAGATGCCACATTTGGTTTGATTTCTCTTTTTTTTATTCAAGCTGAACTGTTTCCTACTCAATAAATGCAATTTGCCATATTGATTCTTTTGATATACGTTCTTCTTTGGTACACCAGCATTCATCTTCACTTTTGTACTACAAAACAGCAGCAACCGCATCACCGTACCCAAGTTAACACTGTCTCTTTTCCTACTTTTACCTTCAATAGCTTTGACTCAATTCTGAACTTTGAACAGGCTTCCTTCTGAAACAAATGCAAGCTGCTTCCATTATTGCTATTCTGGAGAGTCTCTCATGCTGGCAAATAGCTTTGTATTTACAGCAGTTAATAATGATACCTAGTGTACTACATTACATAGTTGTCTTTTTGTATTAATGCATTTTTCTTCTCTTTCCATGCCCTTGGGCTTTCAGCACACAATTCATTTACGGACAAAGCACTTGTACGGCCCTATTTTGTAAACTATTCAAAACACTGTCAGTGAAAAATGCAACAAGAGAGAGCCCTAGAGGGCCCATCTTGCATTGCACTGAAACTTTGAAATCATTCAGAAACAAAATACGCTCTCTATCTCCTGTGCTTCAGATCTTATTTAGAATGACAGTAGACAGGGCACAGGGGCCGGAGAGGCATAAAATGCTTGCAAAGCAATTATATACCACAGAGAAATTCACAGTTGATAACTGCAGAAGATTGTTTATTGCCTTGTTTACAGCTCCACCCCGAGCGTTATTCTCTGCTGTGTGGAAGACTGAACAAGCCACAGCACTCAAACACATTTGTTTCCCTGCAGAGTTTCTGCATACGTGTTAAAGATGGCACTTAAACTGCTTTTTGCTCTGCATGCCTCTGGCTGTACAGAAACGCACCCATCACATGTGCAAGGCAGGTAGGAGGCCCAGTTCCACCACCACACCATGACCGCAGACACCAGAGCCTGCCTGACAGAACTAAGTCACAAGGAACTGATTCCCCCGCATATTTGCCCCAGTGCAGTCTGAGAGCTGAACAATATTTTTCAAATATTAGAGAAGAACAGTTTATCTTACCTTTAAGAGCACCCACGCAGCATCTACCAGACAGCCCAGGAGAGCACGATCCTCCCCTCCCCCAGCCAACAGGTGCACACCACCAGCCCTCAGCTCCAGCTGCCCTGCGTGCACACCTGGGCTGCAATTGCAGTCCTCTGCTCCTTCACCCTGCTTTTCCACTTTCCTGAGGAGAAGTGAACTTTTTTCCTTCCACAACCTTTGCTTGGGGGCGGTGATGGCCACAGGGCTCAAGTCTGAGGTGGCGCTGCTGGGCATCTAGGCCTCAACTTCAGCTCAGGGCAGCTGAGCACAGGGCAGCCCAATCTCTGTCACTTCCCTATTTCCTACTCCAGATAACTTCCCATCCTCTTGAACCTGTTTCATGTAGAGGTCTGGATGGCTGCTAAATGGAATCTCGGCAGAGGCAGGCTCCACCAAGCAATACCTCAGCTCAGCAACACTGGGGTAAATCTGTGGGGTAAACAGTGACAGTGCATCTGGTGCCAAAGCCACTAGAAAGACAGCTGCTCAGAAGCCTGCAACTAGCAAGTGAAGACAAACCCTGTAGCTTGCCAGAATAAAACAAAACAAAAGGTGGAAAACAGCTCTCTAAACAACTAACAATCAAAAAACAAAAATAATTCTATGCCAACAGGAAGAAGATAGTGGAGTGTGTTGGGGGGAGAAAAGAAAAGAAAAGAAAAAGCATACACAGGATCAGTACTTGTATAAAGAACAAAAGAAAAAAGTCTGGAAATCTGCAGCAGCTATTCCAGTCACTCTCTGTGCTTTGTGAAAAGATACATCCTTCCTTTTTCTTCGTAACTACTCCTTTTGGGGGGCTGCTTGTTTTCAGTAGGGTTTTGTTGTTGCTTTTGTTTTTACTTTTTGGGGCACATGGCTAATGTGGATTATCTTGTATTTTATTTTTTCCTCTGAATAGAAATATTTTGCCTATGGATACAGCGGAAATACACAGTAATGAATCTATGACTTATTTACCTGCTGGGGGAATGCTAATGAGCGTTGTAGTAATGAAAACAGCTTCATTGGCTTGTAAATGCAAAACAGCAGGGAACTCACTGGAGACTCAACATGCATATGCCAATAAGCTTACATTATTCACAAGTACACAAACCTCCCAAGACACTAGTTTCAGAGCCTTCTTTCATTTCCTGCCTGCTTCACATTTTGAGCCAAGTCGAAGAATATTTTTCTATCTTCCTTAAGCTTCTAAAGGATTTGCAGAAGCCAAATGATCTTACGGAAAACTTTCCATTCAGATGTAAACTGAGTATTTGTAAGACTAAGCACAGCACTTACACATTTCTACTGTTACATTTTCAGGCAGCTGGGAGAAGGGACAAGTTGATACTCAGCCCACTCCCAGCACCAGCTGACCCTAATTTGGTTGCAAAGCCAGACAGTGCCAAACACCTGGCACCAGAAGATCAAACACACACCACGGTAGGCCCTTCCTGACCTCCATACCATATTTTTATTCTAACACCTTTACAGCTTTGTAAAGAAAGGAGGGAGGGCAGAGAGTCACTTTGTTGCTCACTCTGCCTTTCAGTTTGAACAAAGATCTGGTTTTCACTGATTGTGGCAAGGAGAAGAGCCACGAGGAGAGAAGAGTGATAGGGGTGCACCTTGATGCTTTCTTAGGTGGATGTGTGACAGCACCCTCTCCTCATGTGACACTGTCAGCAGTGATACCTTCTGCCATCATTATTACCCAGAGCTCCCAAACCAAGTCTTGCTCTCTAAGCAGCTGGTAATCCAGTCCCAGTACCATATCTAGAACCTCAATTCTAGCTGACTATGGCTGACATAAGTAGGCATAATCTAGACTGTGTCAATACTAACCATCCATACACTATTACATTGGCAATTGCTTCATATTATCCAATCTACAAATAAAAAGTGTGACTACAATTCATCATAACTGTATCCATTTCCATAAGTATCTGAATGTAAACAACATTTTACCAGAGCACTTCCGCGAGGTGCTCAGGCGTAGCACTGATAGAGTATGCTGTCATTCATTATGTTGTTTTCTACTTCTCTCCTTTGCATCAATCCTGACAACATTAACATTCAGAACAACCACTGACCAGTCTCGTTTCAGCACCTTTTGTGGATGTTGCCAAGCTTTGCAGAATGTTAAGAGTAGAACAGAAGGTGTTGTTCCCCACCAAAGGTGATCTTTCAGCCAAAATAGAGATCGGTGTTAGGGCTTTTCCTAAAGAGACAACATTAGATACAAGTCCAGGCATTTGCTATTATGAGATTGGTATGATTTGCTTCACATCCCCCTTCATTATAAATCCATTTGGCATCCATTCTAATAACCAGCATACCCTCAGAAAAGAATTATTTGATGTTCCTGTGGATGTCATATGCGCCTTGTACTTTTAGAGCACTTCTATTGTAATTCAACATTAATTATCTTTCCAATTAATGTACTGCATAATGCTGCAATATAAAATGTGTGCATGTTTAAATGAGAAAATTGAGCTCAGTTCTGTCTGCTTTGATCCCATTGTACCGTTATTACAATTCAGGAACAGAATTCTTTTCCACTGGGTTATTGACACCCTGAACACACACAAGGGAGCATTAGAAAGATACATTTATGCTTCTCTTTTCCAAGAAGACCTTGAACTTCTCTTTTTCAAGATAATTTTAATATCCTTTCCTGCTTTATGTTTGTTATTGAGCAGCTCATAAGGGAAATGGAGATGACAGAAGTACTAATAGAGCAGCATTTACCAGTTACTATAACATAGATACTATAAATACTTACGACTGTTAGAAAATGTAAGTGCAAAACAAGACATAAAAAATAGAATAAAATAATAATAATAAAATAATAATAATAAAGTCAAAGCCTGTAGTCAGGGAGTGAAAATTTTCTTCTTTGAAAGGCAAATGATCCAATATATTCTTTAATGTGTTAAAATACCACTTAAAGTTTTACTACAAGTTCCATAAGAACAAGTATAAAGGGGAACACATATATATAATACAAAATATAAATGGAAAATGTAGAACCAAAACTGTTGTCTATGCATATGGCTGAAAGAATAAAATACATGAGTGGTGATTTTCCACAATGAGGAGTTTAATTTTTCTGTTGGGATGTGGTGTTTTTTTTTTGTTGTTGTTTAGCTGCTGTCAAAGCTGTGAACACTATGGGCTATTGGGTTTGACCTTCAATGCCACCGTCTGAAAACATTTCACAGTGCTTTTCCATTCTGAATGTGTTTGAGGAAGGTAAAAATTCTCTCTTTCTCTAGTGATATGACATTTAGATTTCAGATGTGCTTTCATTTTTAACAGAACAGAAACTAAAACACACAGCTGCAAACAAATCAGCTGCCCCTCACACTCAACAGTCTTATATTCAGTATGCTTTAATGCTCATTCTTGGCTGGTAATCACTGACTGAATGTGCTGAGAAGTGGCTGCAGATTATTAATGTAAGAATGTCATCTATAAAATATTACTTCATATGGCTAAGCAACCTTAGCTTAAATAATCTTGCTGATCTAAAGGTGTAAAAACATAAAAGTAGTCTATTTAGCATCTTGATACAGAATTTTCTCTTTAACTGTCCTGGAATACTTCAGAAAAATCTTAAATGGAAAAAGATGGCAGTTTAAGCAGGTAGACTGGCTGTTATTGGTCAAGCAATTCATGCAACCTGCTTTACTAGAGATTGGTATTCCTTTTTCAACATCATCTTCAATCAGAATCTTTTGAATTTCCTTTTATATATTTCTTAGCAATGACATTAACCTACTGTTCCAGTAGGGCCTATTACAGCTGAAGCAAATACATAAGGAACACAGCTGTATTTTCCACTTGTACGGATCTTGGGATTAGTTCGAAAAGCTTCATCAACTTCACTTGTTTGGTATTAAAACAATTCATTCTGATTTGGTTTGGTTTAGTGTTTGGCTTACTTTGTTCTTCAATCCTCACTCCAACCTCCACGAGCAACTTCTGCCCCGGACAATTCCTTCAATTGCTCAGAGTTAGAACTTCCACTAACATTCATCGTTTTTTATTCCAAAGCAATGAAAAATATTCATGCCAAAAGAGGTGGAAACTTTCTACCTTACAGAGAAAGTGATAACAACAACAACAAAAAAAAAACATTCTGAAATTTCTCTTTAAACCGAAATACTACACATTTCCAAATCTGAAAATCAAGAAGACACCTAATGATTGGCTTAAAAAATCTCATGGAAGGTCACTTCCAACTTACCGAACACATTTCCAGTGATTTCAGCAGGTTCAACTACTGCATATAAATTTCACACAAAATCATGGCTAAAAATCAGTTTTAAAAAACAAGAGAAATCAGTCAAGTCAATGACACTATAAACTGTAAGAATGAGGATTGCTTGTGCAAGACAGCACAAACATGTTTGCAAAATACACGGATTTTTTAAAATTTCAGATCAGATATTGTTCTATTTTCTCTTTGATTACATGAAAGTGAACAAAATGCAGCCTAGATGTTAGACTTCTCCTTAACAGAAGCTCAGGCCTTGCAGTACACATCATATTTTAGCTTTGCTCCCAGCTTGGTTCCTTCTAAGCATACTTTGAATTTGGCATCCATTTCCTGATTCTGAGCTTCAGTGAAAAGATTTTTCCAGTCCCCAACAACACCTGGAATATAAAGAAAAGTGAAACAATAGCCCTGAATGTAAGGACAAGGGAGTATGGTTTAAAACATCATGCCTCTTGTTATATTTCAGGATAATCCACTTTAAAAAAGAATCTGATCAAGGAATACACTCTGCTTCTTTACTTTCAGTGTCCTTAAGAGAATGTGAACAGAAGTGGGACATGGAAAGCTACTGGTCTGCCTTTTGCCTTATGCTGTTGCAGATGTCTGTAAAAGATGATCAGCAGCTATGAAAAGAACTCAAAAAATTCAAAGATATGGCTTTTAACTGTGAGAGAGTAGTGTGCACAACCAGACACTACCCTAAGCTGCAGTCTACTTGTGATCTAGGTTTTGGGGGAGTTCACTGCTGAGGTATTCTGGGTCTACAGCTCTAGTATTAGCCACAGCTAAAAGGCATGGCTCAACCTGTAGAGCATCTGGATTCAACAAATTGAGTGAGGTTCCTAGGCAACCACAAAGGTTATTTAGGAAATCCAAGAAGAAAAATCTTTGGAGATACTTTGCAGATCAAGTGCCAGGCTAACCTCAGTAGTCACAGAAGCCAAAACAAAACTCTTTGCTTTAATTGGTGCTTGCTGCAAACCGTGACCAAAGGGTGTGCTACCTGGAAGGCACTTCTGCTAACCACATTATGCAGGGCTTTTCTGAATGATACTGGCACTTATGATGAAATCAGTTGATAGCATTCTGAAGCACCAGCAGTGTTTCGTAAGTTCCAACCCCAAAAATTATGCATAAAAATTAATCACTTACTCATCCAAATCCATTTGTCCAAGATGCAGCACTACCATTCACAAACCTTGCAAAATATGCTGCTTATTTGCTGTAAACAAATTTACCTTTGCGGAAAAGAACTGTGCCAACAGCACCATGAGTCTCCTGAGCCTTGTTCTTCACTGCCTGGAAAGTAGCCCTGTCTGCAATGGACTGGATCTGCTCTGTTGCTGGGGAGAATCCAAAGAATTCTGCTATTTGCTTTACACCAGAAGCCAGATTCTGAAAACAATGCAGCGAGAGGGGATCATATTATGTGCTTCCTCTAAAAAAGGACCTACCCACTCGGGACACACATGGCCATCACCTACTAACACCATCTTCCTTCACAGTACATTTTGTATGTTACACTGGAGCTCAGTTTTTATATAGCCAGATTCAATTTGTTCCTAAGTGGATACTTGATTTTGTTTTCAGAAACCTGTGCTATTTGCTTCTAATTTCAGCAGTTTTCAGGAAATGGGTTCAGATGTGTCTTGACCATAAGTACATAGTGACTGCTTTACCTCTTTCAGGTCTTCATACATTACAATCATAGTGTTCTCATCGTCAATGTGTTTGTTCCAGGTGACTGCATGGTCAAAATAAGATCCCCAGCCAACTGTGAAGAGAAAAAAGCATCAGTGTGATCCCTTTTTACTGCTGTGTGCTTATTTCCCTCTGACTGAAGGATTGCTCTCTGTGGCTCACCAGTTACGTCCATGAAGAAAAACAGAACAGTCTGTCCTTTAGGTGGTACCATACTGCATATCAGAACAATACTGACTTCCATTGGACTTTTGTAGGTAGGTGGCTTCCACACAGGAACATGTACTTCCCATGTGCTTCCCCTCCATTGTCATTAAAGATATCTCTTAAGAGCCAAAGCTAAACATCATTCTAAATCTAAAATCTAAGTTCCTTACAGGGTTTGTGGCCTCGTATATGGGAACACAACAAACAGTCATTCCATTGCCATCATTTCAGATCTGTAGCACTGCCTCCATTACTAACTGGCAGGATTTTATCCCAGTGCCATTATCAAGCTGCCAGGCAACTCCCCTTGCTTGCAAGAGCAAAATATCCAGAAGCAAAGTATCTTTTGGGCTTTCTCCCCATTTTTGCATTTAGCTATCTCCTTTACCATGAGGTATGGCCACCAGTGAATTAATTATGACACAGCTGTTTTCCCACTAGTCCCATTTAGATGTTTTCAAATATTTTCTTCTGTTGTTTCTTCAGCTACATTCAGTAACTATTACCATACCTTTCCCATTCATGAACTCTGAGAAGAACTCATCCCAGGAGCTGTAACTGGGGACACTTGGCACATTCTTGTGGAAATGAAAAAATGAAACAGCTGTATCTTTAGGGTTTCGAAACAACACTAGTATCTGGAGCAGGAGAAAGAGATCAACAACTTTAGATCATTTATTTCCCCTGGCAACCAAAATGACAGTAAAACCAAACATTCTGCAATCAATAACTTAGCAGGGACCACAAAATATTTTCATTGTTAGGTAAGGCATAGAGAACAAGTTTATAACATGTCATAATAAAGGCCTTGTAACCACTCCTAAGATTTGCCTATAGCCCTGAAGCAACTATAGGAAGGAGCAGTTGGAAAAACTGTAGTACTGTTATGGAAAACTATCTCTTAACTACCCCAAACCTGGGAAATGTGAAAGAACCATTCACCAGCCCACTGGTAGGAAAAGCTCCATTTCGTTCTTCTTCAGGAAACCACAGCTGCTACAATCATCTCCCGTTTTTCAAAGCATGGCAACAATGTATTTGAAATCCTAAGAAACTGCAATCCTTGGAGACAGTAAACACTTCTGTGAACAAGCTATACATAAAACAGGAAAAAAATACTCATAGAACATGGCTAAAACCCGCATTCCTTAACTAGTTCCTCCTTTCATTTGTGGTACATTTTCTAACTGCTATGTACTTAACTGCTATGTACCTTTCGTTGTTGAGTGACTTGGAACCAGAAATATTGAAATTTTTTAAATGTAATTCTATATGGAGACAGTCAGGGTCTCAAGAGGTACTGCTGCCACATTAATTCTTACCGTGGCTATATGTAGATAAGAGTAGCATAGAAGAGGAGAGCATGACACTTCAACCATTTTTTGAGCACCATGACAGCTTCTAGATCTGTTCTTCGTTTATGTACCACTAATGTTTTTGTGCTAAGACAGTCCAGAGGTCATACAATCATAGAATGGCCTGGGTTGAAAAGGACCACAATGATCATCGAGTTTCAGCCCCCTTGCTATGTGCAGGGCCATCAACCACCAGACCAGGCTGCTCAGAGCCACATCCAGCCTGGCCTTGGATGCCTCCAGGGATGGGGCATCCACAACCTCCCTGGGCAACTTGTTCCAGTTCCAAGTTCTTTTCCCTCAATGACATTTGCTAGGGTGCAAGAAAAGGATGTAGCCCCAAATGATATTCATGCATGTTAGTGCTGCCAATGAAATTAGGCTTGCTCTTAGGAAGAGGAAGGATTTAAAAAGAAAAAGAAAAAAGTCCACCTTGGCTTTGTTCTTGAAAATAGACTTCGGGAGGAAATCATAATTCAGATGTGTTGCCAAAATCCTTGGAGATGGAATCTGCTTCATCCTCTTTAGAAATAAACAGAACAGTAAGTGAGAACAGGTTTATTACATGGGTGCAGCAACAATCTGCCAGCATGAGTCGCCTGCGTGAAGCAGCTCCTAATCAAAAGGCATTACTCATCCAAGATTATCCTTTTTTACCCTCTCAGGAGAAATATCTTTACTTGCTACATGACTTCATTTTAATAACTTGCTTGCGGGGGTGCAGGAGAGAAAACTACAGACTTGAAGTAGGTTCTTTTCACTAACCTGATATTTATCTGGATCTCCACATTCAATAAATGGTAGCTCTGTGCTTACAGGTTTACTCTGAATAGTTGTAAATATCAAATCATTTAAAATCTGGATAAGCCAATTCACACCTGGATCAAGAAACCCAGAGAACAAAACAAAACATATGAGAGGTTTATGTAAGATCTCAGAGCCTTCTCATTACATGGCTTAATTCAGCATAATAGACAATAATAGTCATCAAATTACAGATTCAAATAAAATTAAAGCTCTCAAATGACTATAAACAAATTAATGCTTTCTGTTAACAAGATCCTCAACAGCTTCTTAACTGTGACCTTCTTGGCTCACTTACAAATGATATGTGGAAAGCATCAGGAGTAGAATTGACACAATATGTCGCGTATTTTTAATATATCATAAAACAATCAGTGACAGACAATAAAGGCAGCTTTCCTGTCATTTACAGAGAAACACTTGGGAAGTGTCCAGCTAGGAGTAGGAAGGAATGAACAAGGAGTTTCATTCATCTGTCAGAATTTTCTGCCCCTCTCCCTGCACTGAGTCAAGGATGAAACAGAGCCATCTATTCAGCATTACCAGCAGCACTTGTCCCACACTGTGCCTGTTGCTTTCTCCACAAAATGACTGCCAGAAGAAGGGCTAGAGGAGCTGCAGCCCACCAGACGCCTGCATCTTTCCCATTGGAACCTACCTTGCAGTGAAGACCTACCATGCATGATGGGCTGGGTGCCAGACCTGCTGGAGCAGCACACTTTCCTCCCTGCTCCATGCCCTCCTGCAGCTGCTTTGTGTTGCCCTCAGGTTTTCCAGAACTCTATGGATGCCCCAATGACAGCTGATGGGACAGACTGAGGGAACAGTGTGTTCACCACAGACCACAGCATCCTCCAAAGGCCTTGCAGAGATGCACTTGCAGGGCTTCCCACTGAGGCCATGGAGCTGTGGCTGCAGAGAGCTGCCTCAGCCTCCTGTGTGTCACCAGTCCCCCATGAATGCAGCTGACAGAGGCACTAGCACACACACAGGATGCAAACAGCTTTAACCTCACGCTTTCAGCTTTAACCTCAACTTCAAAAAGTTATTCCCAGAAAGCAGGTCTTCCACCCTGTGTTACATGAAGTGGCTCAGGATTGTGTCATACTTATACAATAATGTGTATGCAGTTTATACACATCATACAGTGCTTTGTAATACATCTACATATATAGAAACCGTAAGGTATTTGGTGTTGTATAAATAAAAGACATTTAATTATGCATGAGATTTATCCCAATCTCCTGTTTACACAAAAAACAGAGCTGAAATCATTAAGAGTCATTAAACCCATGTCTTCAGCTGCCCACTATAAGCTGATTTTATTTTAACAAAAATCTACAACTGATAAACCTAAAATGCCTGGCCTCTAAATTCCCTCTTGGCTTCTCAACCATCCTCAGCCCCACCTCACAAATGTGTCTCTCTGCATCAGTCTGAGTTTTCCTCCCCACTGCATACACGAGATCTTGGGGAAATGCTACATATAGCAAGACTTTATTGTAACTTATCCTTCATAATCCTCAGTAAGTAAAAGGAATGAGGACAACATTAAAGTTTTGAAGGGCCATCAAACATATTCATAATCATCTAAAAATTATGTATGACCATAGAGTTTGAGCCTGGCATGGAAAATATCTGTGAAGCTGGCAGAGGAAGCCAGCCATCAGACCTCAGATGCAGGCAGTACTACAACTCCACATCTGCCAAACTCTATGAGAAATCAAAGCCAAGCTCTGCCTATAGCCTATCTTTATAAGTTCCAGCCAAACCCTGGACACAAAGCCAACAGAATCAAAGTCAAAAACAAAGATGCGTATTTCACTTGTTGTGTCACCTTTTGTACTTTTGTGTGCCCTCTCCTTCTCTTGGCTCAATGTTCTGTATCACAGCTAGCATATATTTACTACAAACACCACAGGCTTACTTCTTCAGTGCCTAAACGCACAACAGTTTATTTTCAGATCAGAACTGAGCAAAACAAAACCATAGGAACTGACCATGCTCTTCACTTTGCTGCGTGAGATTTTGGCTAAGGACTTTCCTATTAGAGCTCAATGTGAGCACATCATCTGTGTTAGTGCATTGAATTCCTCCTCTGGACCCACGCTCTCTCAGCAGCCCCTACCTTCTGCTACTTGCGTCTCAAAGTAGAAACATAGGCTTAGAAAGAGCTTCCTTCGTTATCAAAACCCAGCCCTTCTTTGTAAGTAAACGTGTCATACAAGGCACAACACTGATCAAAATCAGCTAGCTGGTAGGTTGGTTGGTTGTAGAGTGTTTTTTTTTTACCCTCACCACTTCTATTGCACCTTTCTTCCTTTCTGCTGACCTCTGACTACAAGATTTTTAATGCCAGTATGCTATAATATAATAATATAATATATATGTAATAACATATAGAATGATATATTATAACATAATATATATATATCACAAGGCAATCACAAAGCAAAATACAATAATGATAGTAAATACAATGCCAAGAAAATTATTATTATCTTACAAGTACAGATGCTGCACACTGCCACATCCTACTCCTTGCGAGTCTAATGCGTAAAACTTCATTGCTTCTGCACATTACACTACATTATATTACTAATATTCTTTTCAGAATGCAATTTATCACACTGGCAGAGGTATCTTGCTCCACTGATAAATAAAAACTATAGTCTTTACTCTCACAAAACAGTTTGATTGCTAAAACATTTCATCCTTTCAGAAGCATACATCATGCTAAAAACAAGTGGTACAGATCACATAATTAAATAAAGCAGGGAAAAAACCTGCTGCCTCTGCTTGTAACAGAAATGCCCATAATCCTCACACAACGTAAAACCATAATTAATTTGTTATTTTCCTTCTTACTGTGTCAGCTAATTAGTTACTGTACCATAGACAACAGAAAGTAATTTATAATGTATTCACCACATTTGGGGTAAGACACCAGCACCATATCATCTCTTCTGGCTTCCAGGTTCTCCAGGGCTTGGAATGTCTCTGTGCTGCACACTGTGACTGGATAAGGAGTCCCCCGGTAGGAGAACAGCATGTCCTTCAGGGTAAACCCTTCAGACTTTGCCAGTGCTTTATTTAGTTCATCTACAAAAGCTTTATTCTCCTCAGCCATGGTTACCAACTTCTGCTGGGACGTGAAACTACTGGTCTAATGCCATTAAGTGCCTTTAAATATACATTTTTAAGGGGCGGACCAGAAACTGTTGGTGATATTTCCGCATCTCCCCTTCCCCCCACCTAAAAAAAAACCCAAAACAAACAAACCTAAGAATTTGATCATTTCTTTCCCTTCTCCCTTCTCACCTTTCTGAAAATGAAAACAGGGTTGATGTTGCCTATCCATAATTGGCAGAGGAGAAGTTACTTCAGGAACAAATCCCAGTGAGAACAAGTAGAGCAAGTAATACTAGTGAGCTCAGCCACCAGAGAATACTGAATTGGGAAAGAATTGCTCTGTAAGAAAACGCAGCAAGATATTAAATCCAATCTTACATAACATTAATATGAAAAAAAGCCTCAGGAAAAAAAAATGTGCCTAATAAAAATTTAAGAATTTAAAAAAGAGAGATTTTGGCAATAAACTCAACCTCAGATAAGAGAAACAGGTAACAAGTAACAAAAAACAATGAAATCAAAACCATAGAACAGAAAGAACAATACAGAGAAGGAAGCGGTGCTACCATTTTGGTTTCAAAATATCACTGTAGCTACCCACTGCTTTTAAACATATTTTTTATGTTAAAAAGGACAATTAAACACTGAGCTATGGCGTAGTGCAGGCTTTTCCAACACACTCATTAAAAAAGGACTCATTAAAAAGGGACAAAGGTCCCTTTTTAATGATTGGCAGTCTTATATATCTGCCACGATTTTCCCTGCTGGGACATGCAGAGGGGCACCGGGCTGGTTCAGGAGGGGCAGAGCAGCTCCTCCGTTGGGCTCAGCAGCACGAGAGTTGAACTGAAGAAAATTAATTTCCTTTTGCAACATTACCCATATAGTCGACCAACTGAAGCCATTTGGCATAATCTGTTTTCAATTTCAGCAAAATACTGTTTCTCACAGCACCCTATTGGTCAAAATGGGGAGGACACACCTAGACTAAAGTGTAACGTGATGGGTGAACAACTGGCTAATAGGTTGGCTCAAAGGATTGTAATAATCAGGATACATTGGGCTGACAGGCAGTCACTGGTGGGCTTCCTCAAGGCTTCTTTTTAGGGGCAGTTCTCTTCAGTGAGTTGGATAAAGGACTTGAAGGTATACTAAGGAAGTTTGAAGATGACACCAAACTGGGGCAGAGAGGCCTTGCAAAGAGGTCTTGACAGAGGAATAGACTGCTGACTCGTATTCAGCTTGTCACCAACCACAGGACCTTTAACAAGAGCAAGTGCAGAGTTCTACACCTCGGATGGGACAATCTTGGATCTATGGACAAGTTGGGGGATGAGAGTTTGGAGAGCTGTCCCACAGAAAGGGATGAGGGGGGAGGTTCTGGTTGGTGACAAGCAGAATACGAGTCAGCAGTGTGCTCTGTCAGCCCCAAAGGGCCAACTGCACCCTGCAGTGTACCAGCACAGCACTGCCACCAGGCGAAGAAAGGGCGTATCTTGTCCTGCTCTGCACCCTGAGGCCTCACCTCCAGCACTGAGGGCTGTTTTAGGTGCCACGCTGCAAGAAAGACATAAACCTAGTAGAGTGTCCAAAAGGAACGCCACACAGATGGTGAAGGGTCTGGAGGAGAAGATGTCTGAGGAGCAGCTGAGGCTCCTGGGTTTGTTCAGCCCAGAGCAGAGGAGCTGAGGGGAGGCCCGATGGCGGCTGCAGCTCCTCACAGGGAGCAGAGGGGCAGCGCTGAGCTCTGCTCTGTGTGACAGCGACAGGGCCCGAGGGAACGGCATGGAGCTGCGTCAGGGGAGGGGCGGCTGGGAGTCGGGGACAGGATCTGCACCACAGGGTGGTGGGCACGGAACGGGCTGCACAGGGCTGCGGCCCCGAGTGTCAGAGTACAAGCAGTGTTTGGACAACGCTCTCGAACACGGGGTTTAGATTTGGTGCCATGCTGTGTTAAGCCAGGGATTGGACTCCACGGTCCTTGTGGGTCCCTTCTGACTGAGGCCATTCAAACACACCGCTGCCACGCCGCCTAGCTCACCTACCACCCGCCCAGGCGCAGGCGGCAGGAGCCGATGCAGAGGTACCGCAGCCCCAAGAGGCGGGGCGGGCTGACTGCGCGTGCGCAGCCTGTACACGCGCTACCGGAAGCGCGGCCCCGGGGGCTGCAGCGGCCATGAGGAGGCGGCTGGTGGCGGGGCTGGTGGCGTTGGAGGTGGCCGGGCTGGGCGGCGCGCTGCTGCTCTACCGCGCCATGGACCGCAGCCGAGGTGCGGCGGGGCGGCCGGGCGGGGTGCCACAGGAGCCGGGGATTGCGCTGCACCACGGCCGCGTTTATTCTGCACGAGTTTGGGTTTTTGGCGGCAAAGATCAGCGCAAGTTACCTGATGCCGGAACGGGGTTTTGTGCTTTGTCGTAGTTAAGGGGAAGTAGCCGTCAGCGGAGGCAGGATTCGATGAATCCTGTTTCAGGCATCTGCTCTGCAGCCCCTGGAGGGATCCTCAGGTTCACCGCTCGGTCTCACAGGCGTTGTGATTTGACGTTTTCCAGATGAGAGCAGACCCAGCTGGCAAGTGCAGAGGGCAGCCAGGGTCAGCTTCCAATGATGTAATGTCAGTCCCGGAAGCCTCTCATGCTTCTGATTCACTGCTTAGGGAACACACAAGTAACCCGTGCACCAGCTTAGTTATACAAAGAAGCTCCATCTGTGCTGCAGCCGCCTCGTTTTGCACTCGGGGCCCTGCAAGACTCAGCAGTGCTGTGACAGGCCTGCGCCCCTGCAGATGGCAGTCAGCCCTGGCACCCTAGGGTCAGCACGATCCCAAAGGCACCTGCTGCTGGGGCTGTGAAGCACCAGCTCCCCGTTTCAGCAGGAGAGTCGTTTTAGACCGACTTCCAATGGAACACCACCTACCCCTTTCTGTACTGTATCTTCATTCTGACATGCCCTTGTAGAAGTTCTTCAGTTGTAGTTCTGCATGGTGTGGTGAGCTCAGGCATTGGCTTGCTGTGCTCAGAGTAAGGCTTTCATCACTTTGCACTAACAGTAGCGCAAATCGTTACAACAGCATTAAACTGTCATTTCATGATTTTCTGTTGGTTCAGTCAAGCTGCCTAAAGGATTCATTGAACACCGAGGCCGTGTCAGGAATCAGTTTCCTAATAAGTCCTTTGAAAGTCAGTCTGCTGTGCTTCATTCAGCTTTGTTTGGGTGTGCAGCTTGTAATGCAGTTACCACTAGTGTGAGGAAGCTCAGAAAACGCTCATCTGATTGAGCTGCACACAGGAGGAGCCTCAATATGTTTCTGATATGATTTAAAAAAATGTGGATCACAGTATTCAACAACCTGTAACAAAGAGCTAGGACAAACTTATGTAAAAGTAATAAGAAAAATAGAGTATTTAATTATTTCTCTTAAAATATCATAAGTAACTATGACTTATCTTTCTTGTCAGACTTCAGATACACAATGCAGAAGAGGTTTCCATCAATTCTGGAAGGTAGGTTTGTCTTTGCTGGCTTTGGAAAGATGGCTGAAGCTTCTCTTGCATCTTACGTATAAAACAGATTGTATCATTGCTTAAAACTACACCAGGAGAGACTGCAGAAGTGTTTGTTGTTACATGTAAGTGTGTCTGAAGTGCTGGATGGAGACCTCAGAACTGCAGGGCTCTGTGTCCAAACAGACTAACTATAAAATCACTAAGTTACAGCTAACAGATTTTCCTGTTTTTCAGTTTATTACAAATCCAATGAGTGGTCTGGAATTCACGGCATAAGGGAGAATGACCAAATGGCATGGTTAAGCAGCAAGAATTAAAGTAAGATAGGCTGATAAAGAGAATAATTATTTTGCCGTAGTTATTGTAAAAATGCCTACATTATGATGCCCAGCTCATCTTTTTGATTTCTTGCCTCTGTTCTTCTTTTTCAGCCCTGTGTGCCTGAACTGTTTTTTCCTTTTGATGATGCTTTTCACATCCCTGTTGTGAAGCCACCTGTCACGCTCTACTTCCCACTTGATTTGCTTGATATCTGGAAAGAGGAAAGATGGAAGATAAGAAGTCAGCAGCTGATGGACATCATGTGGAATACAGATAAATCATGTAGAAGTTGAGACTTGACTAATTTATTTATAAACATTAATAAAATGCAAACTGCTGATTTTTTTGACACCAGAGAACTTTTTTCTTCACAATACACACCCTACTATCTCAGAATCTTGGGGTTTAAGACCGCTCTTAACATTGATTTTCTTTTTTTTTTTTTTTTAATGCTACATGCTCTCCTGTACAAGTATGCAGTACATTACTATTTTTTTCAGGTGACATCAGAAAGGCCTGTAAAGGCCCTACAAAGGACTGACTATTCAAAGAAATACACATTTAATTCATCAGCGTTATCTCTGACAAATTACTTTTGCTTCATCAATATCATGAGGAAGCATTTCCAGTAGGTAGGTAAAGATAGCCATGCTATCTTCCCTTCACAAGGATCCATGATACTCTTGATGAGAGCAAAATTCATATGAAAGCTTGACAGATGGCACACCGTCAATTTTTATTTACAGTGTGAAAGGAGGAAAAAAAAGCCACCCCTTTTCTGAAGCCTTATTAAGTCCAATTGTTACAATTAATATTAGCATTGCACATCTTTTAACTGAAAAATACATCATCTCTTAATTACATTGAGCTACTTTCCCTCCTGTGTTCTCGCTAACCTTATTTGTACCCCACTTAGAGTATATCACAAAACTTCAAGTACAGAATCTAAAGAGAAAGAAGCAGAAGAGCACTACAACTACCTGCTCTCCATAGCATGTACTTACTTGCATTGTCTCTGTTAGCCATGGCATTCATTCCAATATTGTCAAACTTGGACCCAGCATTTTCATCCAGCAGATAGCCAATCTTTAAAAAACAGAAATTTTCTTATTTTACTACAAAGAAGCATGTAAAATGCTTGAACTTTTTTTATTTTCCTGAGCACTGATCTAACGTACCTCTTCAGCAGCTGCCAGTATTTTGGCATCTTTGAGTTTTCTCTTCTTTCCTTGGCTGGATCCTTCAAACAAGAAGTACGATTCTTATGAGACAGAAATTCAAATTCACAGTAACACTACTACAGAGGTGTTATAAATAGTTTTGTTGGTTCTGTTTGTTTGTTTTGTTTTTCAAATTTAATAAGATCACCTAAAATAATCTGTTAGAAAACTTTATTCACCACCTCCCCTAAAAAGAATGGGGGAAAAAGTTTTCCAGCGGGAACTAAATAGGATAAATCTACACAGTGTGTATTAGTAGCAAATGCAAACCCACAAACTACTTTGCCAGTACAACTCCATTCTTCAAATACACTTCCTTTGATCCCCAGCCCTTCAAGAGCAGATCATCATTCTGAATTAGACCACACTGTTTAGAGGACAAGGCTATAACCAATTCCTTTTCTTCTATGGTGTATTGAAATCTGAATCATGATCCACAAATCTACTGTACTGGACTCTTCTTGTTACAATTTTTCCCATTTGTATTAGGCCTTCTCAAATTGAAATACTTCCTTACCTTCACGTGATCCCATAAAATTCATATCTTTTTTTCTCTTGGTCTTTTTACTGATAGACTTCGATTGATTGTCGTTGTTAAGGTCTGACAGAAAAAAATAATAAATGAGTTCCTCATTCTCACACCTTCTGCATGTACTTAAAGCACACTATACAAATATCTATTTAGACATAAATCTATCTCAATGATCTGAATCTTCAAAAATAAGTTTAAAACACAGTGGACACAACTGAACCTTGATTTCTTAAAGCCATAAAATTAAGAACTGCTCAGTGATGTGCCTTTATGCTTTTTTTCCCAAAGCACCAAATATTAATAAGGTGAGAAACTAAGATATTTAACATATGAAGGCTAGGACATTATGTAAACTTTGATTGTCTGCTTAAGTATGATGAAATAACAGTCTTATTAAAGATTCATGTATTAATAGCTGTATGAGTAATTTATCTGCTCAATCTTCAATCATAGTCCTGTGACCTTAAGTTATTACTTGAAATACTCCATTAATTTGTGCTTTGCCAGCTACAGAAAGTACATTCTGAGTAACCCATGCTTTTCAGTTGAAGAGACAATAAAGGCATAAAGGTGCAGCAATCAGTTACTGTTACAGAGGTAATAAAAATAGAGGTGCACAGCTGCACTGGAAGAGTAAGCTGTTATTTGCAAGCCACTAATGTAGAAAGTTACCTCATCTAAAAATTAACATTAACTAACCTAAAGAAATAAAAATGTTAGGAACAGATTTTTTTTCCTCTTTGAAATCTTTTAATATGCTTGTGTACTGTAGCCATTACAAAGCTGCTTTTGTTCTGCCAATGCTTTTAGCATCAAGAAAACATGTCTTGTATGCAAACTGTTGAACTTCATGTATAACTCCCCTTTTCGTCTCATAGACTGTGCAGAAAATGTTGTTTTTCTGAATTCTTGATCGACAAGAGAAACATTTCTTCACTTAAAATCCAAACCTTACACCCAGATAACCAAATATTAATTTAAATACGTAATAGCAAATTAAATAATCTATTTTAAAAGATTTTTCTTTTTGTTTTTGTTGTTGTTTTTATATTAAATGTTACTTCACCTGGGCTGTTATCATCATCAGACACATCCATAAATACGCCTCCTTCCTCATTCATATCCTCTTCAAAATCATCTTCCTCCATGCTTCCTAAGGAGACTTCCTCATCATCCAGGTCACTGAACTCATCTTCATCATCAGAATCCTCCCAGTCAGCACCGGATTCCTCACTTCTGCTTTTCTTATTTCCATTGCTTTTCTTTTTTATATTACTAAAAAAATACATAACAGGTTTAACACATCATATGGTAGAATACAGTTTGCCAGATAACATCCATCTACCTGTGAACAATACGGTAGAAAAGTAAAACATCACAGCAAATTCTGTAAATACATTAATAATAAATATAATAAAAGTATTATGCACACAGGTATGGAACTCTGTTAAAAACTCAGTAATGTTAAGAAGTTTTGGAGACAATCCTATTCTAAAATAAACTGAGTCTTTCCAGGCGTCTTTGCTTCTTATCAGAAAGTCTTTTCCATAAAAACCACATAGTATGTTTGATCTCTGTATTAGAACCTCTTCTTTTTTTCCACTGAAAGCAAATGCAGCTCTTTAGATGCTAGATGCTTAGTTGTTGTTTTAAGTCTCCTCTTATTTTTTACTCCCACCCACCTGGATCACAGAAACATTTCAGTAAGAGTTTAAACTTTAATTCTTATTTCAATTTTTAAAAAGAATATTCTATGCTGATTTTAAGGGTATACTGAAGATACTTTAACTAAAAGAAGAGGTTAATCAATCACTAATTAACTGCTGACTTCCTGAAAACTGAGCTCTGTGATTCTGGACCCCAGTTTATTCCCTGAGTTAGGTCCAGTTACAACCAGTCCTGACAGCAGCAGCACAACTATGCCTCATTTTGTTTCCTTTTGTACATGGTAATTCCCAAACAGAAACCAGAGACAATGAAAGCCAAGTAGGATTACACCTTGTTTACCGGGTTACTGCATTGTACAGATAAAATACTACAGGTCTCATGCTCCAAGCAAAGGTCCTGTAAGCACCACTGAATCACAATGCTCCATTCCGAGGGATGCAGAAAAGCTGCACTACCCAGCATTTAACTGCCACTGCCTTTTTTCTTTTCTTTTTTTGCTGCAAAAATGATAAGCTGAAAGATGAAAGAACTGATTTGAAGTCTTACCCCGCAAAATCAAGGTCATCCTGGCTAACACCAGCGGCACTATCATCAGCTTCAAATGCATCTGGGGAAAAAAATACTTTTTACTACAAAGTGTCAAACAAAAATTATGAAGTTATTGCAAAATATTAAGTATTGTTTTCCTGAACAACTTATATGATCTGCATCAATAGATCTGATATTAAACGGTTCATACTCCCACAGGAAAATAATCCACAAAACAGTTACTTTAAAATAACTGGACTTTTTCTGAAGAAAAATAAATAAAACACAATGAAAATAGATAGATAGATCGCTCTTTAAATAATAATGACAGTTTTCTTTTTCCAGAATATAATTTCTGATCGGCATCAGACAGTATCCAAGTCAGACAAAAACTCAATTAGGATATTGCAAATGAATGTCCTGACAGCTGATCTGTTGGCTAATTTCCAGGTCAGAAGTTTGCCAAGGCCCTAACTGAACAACTCATCTCATGAGAGATGTTAGGAATTATGACAGAATCTCTAAGGAAGGTTTAAAAAGATCAGGCAGTAAAAAAAGAACAGGCTACAAGAAAATGTTATTTCATTCTCAGGCTACACTTGGAAATGAACAAAGAAGCAGCAACAGATCTGTGCCAGTTTGTTTACACTCAAACACCCAAAATTTCCTACTTGAGCTAAACAAGCTGTATTGTTAAATACAGTAGCATAGAACAGGAATTGAAAGTCAATTTTCTTCCACTTTCACATTCATGTACCAGATTATTTTATACAAAAAGGATACATTAATAATTTGTAAAAGCAGGAAATACCAGGATAGTTTCTGCAAGGAAAAATGCAACTTTACCCAATGCTCTTTCAAACTCATCATCATCCACATCTTCTACACTTTCTTCATCCTCCTGGCGTCTGTGTTTCTCTCTTGTTTTATCAAACTTTGTATAAAATCTGAAACAGCATATTACTTTCAGGCACAAAGCTACAGGTAATTCTTTGTAAGATTAAAAAAAAAAGAAGTAAAAAAACAACCCAGCAGATGGATTCAACTGTGTATTTTTCCAATTGAAAAGAGTAAGTTAACTATTTCAAACACATCCCAGAACAGAGATTTGTATTTTCTTTCTTTTTCGAGCTGTAAGTCACTACTGTAAGATTAAAACAATACAATTCCACAGAGGTGCTAGAAATCATTTTGAACATAGTGAATTTATAAAAGGGCAAAAGGAAGATGTGTAGATCTGGAAAGTGTCAACTAAGTTCAACTTAGAATCATAGAATGGCTCAGGTTGGAAAAGGCCTTAAAGATCATCAAGTCCAACCACAACCTAACCATACTACCCTGAATCTAACAACCCTCCACTAAATCATGTCCCTGAGCACCACATCCAAATGGTTTTTAAACACATCCAGGGATGGTGACTCCACCACCTCCCTGGGGAGCCTAATCCAGTGCTTAACAACCCTTTCTGTAAAGAAGTTTTTCCTGATATCCAACCTAAACTTACCCTAGCACGACTTGAGGCCATTTCCCCTCATCCTGTCACCAGTGAGAAGAGACCAACCCCATCCTCACTGCAATCACCTTTCAGATATTTGAAAAGCACAATAAGGCCTCCCCTCAGCTTCCTCTTCCCCAGACCAAAAAAAACCCCACAATCTACCAACTAACTTATATTAAATCTACCTCTGATACTTAAGAATTACAACCCATGAGCCATTCATTATCACCCGGAGTTTAGGTGTATTTATCATAACAATACTATTATTTGATGTATAGTTTCCAAGCACTGACTGCTTTCATTCATGATATTCTTTCCTTTTGATAAATTCTGAAATTATGTTCTAAGGAAACTGTCATCACAAGTCATTCAAATTAATTAAAACTTGCAAGCACATGGAACACTAGCAAATACTTATTAGATGTAACTTTTTTTTTGAAGGCATTGCATTAAAAAACTCTTAAAATGAATGTTCATAAATATTTCATTACCTGTGAAAAAATAATTCATCCACTGGGATTTTGCTTTCATCTCTGGCAAGGAATTCCTTACTGTTGACTGCAAAAGCCAAAAAGAACTGATTTTACTTCAAGTTGAAATGACTGTTATTCTTCTCAGTGGTGTCACAAGTGGTTAAACAGCAGCACAGACAGAAGTACTGTGCTCAGTGCTGTCTGTTGCATAAAGTGAATTCATCACAAACTTCAAATCAACAGTTCTTTGGATATACTGATAACTAGCTGTGAGCAAGGCCCCTTGGAAAAACTCAGCCAGGTTCTAATTTAAATGCCAACAAGTGAGGTTTTGAAGTCACCTACCCCAGGGATACTTTTTGTTTTGTTTTAATTCTTATTAAAAAAAAAAAAAAAAAAAAAAAAAAAAGTAGGAAATAATGTAAGCCAGCTCTCATCCACTGGAACAGCAGAACTGCTACCGCCCAGCAACCCTGGCAGTAAGAAGCAATGCAGCTGAAATGACAGCCATGTACCAGAAGCCGATCAAGCATGCTGAAGAATGGATCCAGCCCTACTCTACCACCATTTCTAAAGAAACAGGGCAAAGTATGACATCTGCAGCACCAGATCAATTAGGGTATCAACGATTGGCCCTGTGAAGAAGCTTTCCCTCTCGTGTCTTTCACTTTCCTCCCTCTCCTCAGAAGAACATGCTACTGCTTATCTCAGTGGACATACATGGTAATATTTCCTAAGTGACAAAGGTTCGTTTCTGAAAAGAGATCAGCATACAAAACAACTGTTCAAATGAATAGTAGAAGGTATCAGAGGATTTGCAACCTCAGTTCTTCATGCCTCAGCAGTGCCTACCTATAATATATAAATCCTATTTTGGACATTTCACTTGTAAAATACTTAATTTCCTCAACTTGTAGTAAGTGTTCAGTTTGTTCCTTCAAATAACAATAAACTAAAGAATGCAATAACAAATTACATCCTCAAATGCATTCTAGATAAGAATTATTTAAGCTTTCATGGCCAGAAAAACATACATCACTAAGGGCACAACAGTTAATCTGTATTAATAAAGCTCCTGCTTAACACATCAGATCTAAAGTTACAGGAAGTACATCTGTGGGAATGTTAGAGGCTTCCCCACAGATTATGGTACCTCTTCTATGCTCAAGGAACAAGTCTGAAGTTTTATCCTGCTTTTAACTACTGGTTCTTACCATCAAACCTTGCCCATAATCACTGTAAAGACTGGGGCAAAACCCAGCTTTTTTCTGTAGGCAGGTAGTTACCTACCAAAGGAAGAACAGAAGAGATGCTGAACACAAATCCTAAAAGCCACAGCTGTGGCATTGTTTGAAGTAATCCACATAATCTAAGGAAAGAGCTTAGTACAATTTACATTGTTACATAAATCCATTTTCCAAGATTGTAAGTCACTTTTCAATTATATTAAGCAGAATTAATGGGATCATATGATAGTTTGGAAACAAATTCATTAACTGCATACTACTACTGCATTAACTATAATAGAGCAGCTTACATTTAAAGATTTTTATATAACTCTAGGTATATTTTTAGAAATCTCATGGAGCAAAAAAACTAGGAATCCAGACATAAAAATGGCATATATTTGAGCAGGAAACTTACTATTTTGTAAACATAGTATCTCTAAAGTTAATAGCCTAACAAATTGTTCTTCTAAATAAAATTGAAATTAGCCAGAAGAAACTCTAAGGCTGGTTATGTTTTTTAGCAGCATTTTTGCTCCCAAGGTGTCACACTGCCAGCTACAAGCCAATCTGTAACAATGTTCTAAACTTTTTACACAAGACTGCAAAATTTACTCTCTACCCAGCGAATTTATCACCTTGTATGAGATGCTGGAAAAAAAAAAAAGGTAATTAGGATGAGAAAATACAGAAAATACATGCAGGCAATAGCAGAAATAACACAGTAGACAAAAAGGCATGCTGTTTTCAGGCACTCTGTACTATGCTGTTATACATTTTCTAATGGCAAGGAGAAAATGTAAGGTTGATGATGCACTGCCTAATAAAAAGGAATTGCTATGAGAAAATAATTGACAACTAGAGGGAAAATACAAGGAGAAAAGGTATTGAAAAGATTTGTTGACTAAAGCTAAGCAGTGGTACAGCAGAAGATAAACTGTTTTTCTACTCAAATAGACAGTGATTGAGACAACAGAAACAGCACAGCACAGAGGATGGATGTTCACAAACACCAGCCAAGACTTTTTTCTTTTTTAACTTCAAAAGAACAGTTTCTCAATCATAATGTTAAAAGAAAGGAGGCCAGCCTACCTGCCAGATTTCGTATATCTGTCATGAACTGCTTCTTCTTCCGCTGCATTACCACACTACTGGTGTTCTCTGTAGCAGAACATAAATCAGAAACATTACTTTAGTAAAAAAGTTCTACTTTATTAGAACTTATACAAAGCTGAGAGGAATGGCTGCCATCCAGAGGGATCCTGACAGGCTGTAAAACATGCTGTTCAGCAAAGACAACTGCAGGAAGTCCTGCAACTGGGGAGATACTACCCCAGAAATTAATATATATGTAGGGGGTCACCCAGCTGGAAAGCAACTTGGCAGAAAAGGCCCTGAGAGACAGCAGGTTGACCAGGAACCAGCAATGCGCCCTTGCCTCAAAGACAATCAATGTTAACTGCATTAGAAAGAGTGTTACAACATGCCAAGGCAAGGGATCCTCTCCCTCTGTTCAGTCCTGGTGAAGTTATGCCTGAAGGGCTGTGCCCAGTTCTGGGCCCCCGGTACAAGAGATGTGCATTCTACAGAGAGCCTAGGAAAGGGCCTTAAAAATGAAAGGATGAGAGCATCTCTCCTGTGAAGAAGGGCCACGAGAAATGGGATTATTCAGCCTGGAACAGACTTAAGGGAGAATCTCACCAATGTGCACAAATATCTGAAGGGAATGTACAAAGAAGATAAAGTCAGGTTATTTTCAGAAGGGTCCGGGGAAAAGGTGAGGAAATGGGGTTTGTACTCATCTGAACATCAGGAAGCACTTTTTACTGTGAGATTGGCTGAGTACAGGCACAGGCTGTCCATAGAGGCTGTGCATTCTCCCTCTGTAGATGTCATCTTCAAAAGCCACCTGGATATGGTCCTGGGCAGCCTGCTTAAGCAGGGGAGTTGGACTAAATGATCTCTAACAGATGCATTCCAACCTTGATTATTCTGTGCTCAGTCATTACACTCCCCTACATTTATTCCTGCTACCTTGGCAGTTATTGAAACTCTGATAAAGAGGCAACACTATGTGGCTAGCAGCTGGTTCTAAATTACAGATATCTTTCACACAGCCCTGCAGACTGATGTCACTCCTCTGGTGCACCATGTGCACTCCAAATATTTGACAAGCGTAGGTCGTTAACAATCTGAGAGTTTCACCATCAACAATCAAAATCAAATGCAAAGAAGTTCACCTTTGCCTTTGTGGAGTTTGGGATTTCTGTACACAAAGCGATCCAAGAATCTCATTAATGTGAAATCTTGCAAAGGGTCACCGGAGTACTGAATGTGATTTCCCTGAAATAAGAAAATGTTTGTGATCTTCATTTTCAAAAGACAGCAACATATAGTTAGAGGCTCAAATGGTCCATCAAACAACAATAAAGATTTGGGGATATCTCATCATTTAAGCCTGACAAGTTAACCCGCTCCTTCATGCTTTTATTCTTGGAATCTCACTGTTTTCTTCAAAAAGCACCTCCCTCACTTCATTTCAGTGATGAACTGCCTTGCCATGCACTGTGCTAAAAGAGAAACATTTTTATTGACAGCGATTCATTTGCAACTACATTTGCAACTACTAAGTTAATAGTCAGTACAACTTGAATACCAAATATGTAAAAGAAAATAAAAATTCTAAGTAGGCACTTGTGCATGATATCATCACAGTATTTTAAGAAGAAGTTGTGTTCCAAAAACAGAGCCCTCTCACATCAGAAATAGAACACTTCATGCAGACAGACCAAAATCTAAAACAAGTCTAAGGATCACATAATATGCACTTTTCAACCCAGTTATTTCCTTCTGTGAACAGTCTCATTTAGATAAAGCACTAATTCAGTGAAAAGCTTTGTCTTTGAGTGCATGTTACTCACAGTGTTGCAGAACTTCTAGCAACCTGCAGAGTGCAATAAAGCTTTATACTGTTTTTAATGGCAAAAGATAGCTAATAAAAATCACAGCTAGACAGGTAAAAGTACTTACTTCTAGAATTGTTTTTGCAAAGAGAGCAACAGACGGATGAAAATGTTCAGAAAGCTGAAAAACAAAAACATTTCTTTATTTCTACTTCAAAAATAAATGCCATCGTTTTTCATGTTGCCATAGGCTTCTGACAACACTGTATTTGCAGACCACTCTGCAATTCACCAAACAACACACAAGCACGTACTGGGGCTCTGCTCCCAAACAACTAAGGAATGTCAAGTTCTAATTTTTTGTTAGCATTAACCGAAAGTATCCACGACTATAGTTTTATTTAACTAAACACCAAAAGGCTTCATTAATGAAAGCAAAGATTCAAAAGTCTAAAAAAGATCATACATCAATCTCCACTACAAAATTACTATTCCTACTCTGGAATAACACCACCAAATACAGCACATACAGCCTTAGAGCTGAGCAGTGTGACCTTTAACTTTTTGTCATGTGACTGAGATAACCACTCCAGAAATAACAAAATTAATTTTCTTTTCTTTATACAAGGACCACACTAAGAAACACAGTATGCACTAACAGGAGGATGCTTTACCTTCTTCAGTTCCCAAAGGCTTGTACTTTCAGCACCACAGTATAAAGGACTTCGGTGCAAAGGATCATAGGAGACCCCATTCTTTTTCCCTGGGGGACAGTAGAGATAGAAAAAGACTATTACATTTCCTCAAAAAAAACTCAGGAGAGTATTATCTTCATTTCACCGTGGCAGCAATGCTGTTCATCATTCTTTGCTAGAGAGACCACAGATTCATGCAGTAGCAGAAAAAGATTAAATCCAGAAGCCCACAGTATGACCAGGTGAATTCCTACTTGCTTTCAGGAAAGCCCTTGAAAACTCCTTCTCTGTTCTAGAAGGGAAATATTGTCCCCTTGTACACAGCATTGGTCAGACCACACCTTGAATGCTATGATCAGTTTTGGGACCCTCAACATACTGTTTGGGACTATCGAGATACTGAGTTGCTCATGAGTTTGCAGAGAAGAGCAACGCAGTTGATGAAGGGACCAGAAAATAAGCGTTACAAGGAGTGGCTGAGGGAACTTGGGCTGTTGAGTCTGGAGAACAAGAGATTGAATGGAGACCTCAACACTGCCTGAAAAGAGTGTGCAGGTAGGAGGATGTTGGTTTCTTTTCTCAGGTGAAAAGCGATGGCACATGAGGAAATGGCCTTGCATTGTGTCAGAGGTTTGAATTGGACATCAGAAATAATTTCTTCAGAGGGTGGTCATGTGCTGAAATGGGCTGCCCAGATGTGGTACAGGCCTCATCCCTGGAGGTATTTAAGAGACGTGTGGATGTGGCACTACAGTACACGGTTTAGTGATGGGACTTGGTGGGTCAGATGGATGGCTTGAACTTGATGACCTTGAACATCTTTTCCAGACTGATAATTCTATGACTCTATGAAAAGGCCATCAGGAAAGAGCAAAGCTAGAAGCAGGCTCAGAGCTAGACAGGTTGGTTGTTCTAGCAATGTTCAACTGAATATGCACCTACACACATCCTGACAATGGCTACGTTACTCTGAATGTCTTTCAAGTTGGAAGAAAAAAAATCCAGTTTGTTTATGACTTGGGCACAAACACACTAACCCGTTAGAGAAAACAGCTAAAAGATGAATACTGTCTCTTCACTACTGCTGAGCTAACAGAAAGAGGAAAAAAAATGATTCTGATTGCTTTGAATCAAACTTCAATTTGAAAAACTAAAATTATGTTCTAATTAATTTTACCAGTCTTGATCAGTATGCCACCTTTACTGAATGTTAGGACTTGAATGCATTATGTTTTCTTGCTAATTTACCTCCCATATTCTCATGATGCACCCATGAGGCTGCTGAACTCAGATGATTAGTTTTAGCAGAATTTTCTGTTGCGCTCCTCTCTTCCCTCTCTACTTTGTCTGCATCCACAAATGTTTCTTCACTCTCTTCAACCTCTTCTTGATCCTTAAAGCACTCTTCTTCATCAGACTCCTAAATAATAAAGAAAATGTTTGTGAACAGCTTTTCTTTTTCAGTTTTATTACAATTTGTTAGAAAAATCCACATACTTCTGAAGAATCAGCATGTTTAGACAACATATATTTTTGGCCACAATACAAGACTACAATTGAACTTTGCAATCATACAGTTATACAGTCGTCAGTGCAAAAGTCCATCCTCATTTGATGAAAGAAAATAATATATTATTTAAATACTGCCTGGTTATACTTCAGAGACTGCATAAAGAAGAAGGCCATGTTCTGACAAAACTTTTTGGACTGGAGCATTTATCTGCTTACTTACACAGCATTTAGCAAAAGAACTTCCTCCATGAATGAAGGCTGTAGGACCTGCTAGGAATGCAGACAACACCTTTGCAGATTTTTAATGCAGTTGTAATTGTTGAAGTACTTTTTGCCACAGAAAAATCAGATATTAACAAAATCTCTTAAGAATTCCATTTTACAAGCCAGTCCTTTCCAGATACGAAGAATTATTCACAAAGAGAAATAGGTTAGGGAAAGGTGAACATCTCTCTTAGCCCTACGGAATAAAGTAATCATACCACGTGATCCTGTAACTGGACCCTCAGGCCTGGTTTTACTTTCAGAAGCTCAGACAGAAGGTACAGGGTTCCACAAATGAAGGGTGGTGTCTGTCCAGTAGTGACCTGAAGCAACCTCTTCACGAAGGCCTTCACTCGCCGTAACACCACGTCTGCCTTCAGAGATTTATAGACAAGGTTAAGAAACATGGACGGCTTTGAGCAGGCTGCTAAACCAGGATCCAGAAGCTTCCTGTAGAAAACAAAGGAGAATTAATCGTCATAACGCACACTGGAGAATAACTGCTATCAAAAACTACTATCCACATTTTTCAGACAGGTATCCAGAGGTACAGTCACAGCTTGTTCTCCAGTAGAACAAACCATTATGAACAATGTTGAAAATGTCAACAGCTGTGTAATATCTGCAAGTCCATAACAAACAATTAACATTATAAAAAAAAACCTGTATCAGTAAATGAAATAAATATAAATATATATACATATATTTAAAACTGAGTTCAACACAGAAGTTTAAAAATTGAGGACGTACAAGTGAGAAACTAATCTGACCTATTCAGATAACCGAAAAAGTAGAAAGAAAATGGTTGGCAACTGTCAGGCTTCACAATCAGGCCAGATAACCTGTGTCAGCAAGTCCACTTTCTATTCACTTTTTTTCTGACACTATGTGGTACAGAAGGCCTCAAAATGCATTGCATAGTCTTGGGGAACCCGAGCTCCCTTTATAAAATCAGTATCAATTAACCAGAAGCCTGTACGGAACCTACCAAGTGTCTAAATAATCACCTAGGATCAAAAAGGAGATTCTTTTAGAACACGAGTTTTCCCAACCCAACAAATTAAGTCATCTAAGGATCATGTTGACATAGGGCTTTCCTCCCTTACGAAAAACAGACAACAGGATTTTAGGCTATTACATCACTAAAACACACTGTCTGTAAAAGCTATTTCAGAATAAGTAATTATCAAATAGTATTAAAACGTATCTGGAATTAAAACCAGAAAACAGTGCAAAGGCACGTTCTCACAGCCGCCCACTGTCCTCTTATCCCCATCTTATTAAAAAAAAATTATGTGTGTTATTTTCTAGCCCACAGTAAACATCAGAAATGTTTATTCAGTGGGACACAAAGTTTGCAAAATCTTAATGGCAGTTAAGCTTTTACCAAATATCCAAACATGTCACTTACTTATACAGCGCTGCGTAGTACCTATCGGATACAGTCTGCTGGGAGTCCATAACCTGGAACAGCAACATCAAGGCCTGGACACTGGTACTGAAGTTCACAAGGTGCAGAACTTTAAACAAGGTGTTCATCTGTTCTTTCACTTTCTCATCACCAATCTCAGCGTAAGGGTAAGCTCTGTTTACCCCGCTAAGAAGAGCGCTGAGCATTTTGGATTCAACATCTTTTTTCTTAATGCAGTTCCGAAAAAAACAGAAATACAAAGATATCAGCTTGTTGGCCAATGGAGTTTCTTCATGACTGAGGACTATCTGATTTAAAAAGCACATGGCATAATACTGAGTCTTTGCACTGATGTTTGTGCGGTACAAAAGTCTCTCCACCTCACTACACACCACTCCTTTCATATTTGGATGCTTGTGAAGTAAAGTCTCTAGAAGGTAAGAGGCTTTGGTGGCTATTTTGTTCTGAGGGTCTCCAAGTTTATTTACCAGCTGAACAAGCAGAAATTTCTCCTGTTCAGGTTTGTTGCAGAGAAGCTCGTGGGCAGCTGCCAGCGCTCGGGTTTTTGTTGCTGTCAGGGAATCATGGCTCAGTATTTCCAAGGTCTGCACAAACTCTGCCACCTGCAGCTTCAGCTGGTGCTCAAAGTACCACAGTATCAGCCGTCTGTCCCTTGAATCTCTGTTGCCACTCGACATTTTCTCTATGTTGTTAAATGGACGCTGTGAGAAAGACCACAGCTTGCGAGTATCCGGTAAGAGATCTGAAAGGAGAAGCTCTCTGAAAGTATCCAGAGCCATGAGGCTCTGTTGTCTGCTGCCCTTCTTCTTTACGAGGTTCACCAAGTTCTCAACAAAGTGGAGACTGTGGACAGCGCTGTCCTGAATGAGGAGGGTCATGGCTGCCATCCTGTCAGCGAGGGTGCCTGACGACACAACGGTTTTCATCCACGCCGACGAGGCTCCCTTCTGATACTCCGTCTTGTTCTTGTACAGCTCTGTCTCATGCTGGTACAGCTTTTGGGCCAAGGCCTTGTACTGGGACAGGAGGGCTGGATCCTGTGGCTCAGCAGAAGTCTCACCGGTGTACTCCAGGTCGTACCACTTGCCGCCAGGTTTGACCAGTATCACCTCCCTAGCACGAAATGTGAAGTCCTCTTCCAGCCTCTCCTTCTGTACTGATTGCTGCTGGCGTGCTAGCTTCTTCTTGCTGTCTTTTCTACCACTCACTTGCTCTTCGGCTTTTTTTTCCTTTTTCCCTTCTGATGAAGAAGAAATTGTTTCTTTCTTGCTTCTCTCCTTGCTTTTCTCCTTCTTGCTTTTCTCCTTCTTTGGGGTCTTCTCTTTCTCTTTGCCACCCTTTTTCTCCTTCTCCTCCTCTTCCTCCTCCTCCTCACCCAGGCAGCTCTTCGCATACTTGCCAAGCCCCAAAGAGCCGATGAAGGCCTCCAGCTCCCCCTCCTTCAGATCGTCGATGGCACCTTTCTTGCCGCCGTCCACCATCTCCTCCGCCTCGTCCACGGCGCACAGCATGAGGAAGTCTTGCTGCGGGCGGCAGCGAGGCGGTTACACGCGGCTTGCACGCGGGCCCACGCGCTCTCTCTCCCTCTCCCTCCCGCCTCCCCTCACCTTGGTGCCGCCGAGGCGGAGCACCTCGTCCAGCGTGAACCCATCGGGACCTCCACCGCCGCCGTCGTCGTCATCATCTTCATCCAGTTCGTAGCCGGCCGCCTCCTCCGGCCGCCGCCTCACACCCCAGTCCCCCAGCGCCGCCATGGCAGCCCGCAGGAAGGCGGCTCGGCGACGCAGGCGCAGCGCCCGCTTCCGGCGCGGAGGAGCGGTCGGCGGTGCCGCAGCCCATCATGCCACCGCCGCAGGCGTGCCGTGCGCTCCTGGCCGCGGCCCCGCGCCTCGCCGGCCGCCGTCGGCTCCTCTCCTCTCTCCTGACTCCGTTGGCGACGCGGCTCCGTTCGTGCGCGGGGGGCGAGGAGGAGGCGGCGGGGAGCGGCGGAGTGCTGCGGCATCTACTGCTGAAGCTGCGCGCCACCGGGCCGGTGACGGTGGCGGAGTACATGCGGGAAGCGCTCACCAACCCCGGGCAGGTGCGGCGGGGCCGGGCGGGGGCCGAACCGAGCGCCGCGGCCCTTCGGTGCTCATCTCCTCCCCTCGCAGGGCTACTACACGCGGCGGGGCGGCGTCGGAGAGGACTTCATCACCTCGCCGGAGATCAGCCAGATATTTGGAGAGGTGACGCGCAGTCCCCGTGTCCCGCTTTCCCGCTCAGTGAGGTTTAGGTTTCGTTCCGTTGGAAGGCGTCCGCCCAAAAGATTTGAGGCTGCGTCTCCAGTGCCGTGCTGAGTTTTGGGTCAAAAAGCACATTGGGGCCCTGAGGGAAGGGCAGCGAAGGTGTGAGGGATCTGGAGCGCTGATGTTAGTTGGGGACGGCTGAGAGAACTGGGGTGGTTCAGTCTGGAGACGAGGACATTCAGGGGAGACCTACGGCAGCCTGAAAGGAGGTTGTGGTGAGGTGAGGTCGGCCTCTTCATGTGGGTAACAGCAATAGGATAAGAGGTGGTGGCCTTAAGTTGTGCCAGGGGAGGTTCAGGTTGGATATTAGGAAAAACAGGGAGGTGGGGGAATCACCAACCATGGAAAGTGTTCAAAGACAGTGGATGTGGCACTGAGGGACGTGGGGATGGGTCGGTGACTGGACTAGATGATTTTCACAGTCTTTTCAACCTTAATGAGTCTCTGATTCTATGAAAGAGGACTTGGTCTAGGAGAGTGGCTTGTTTTTGCAGGAGGCTGGGAAGCCCTTTCTGGTTTTATAGCTTGGAACACCATCTGTAAGTTCTGAGATAACGTATTACCACTCTTAGCTATTAGCAGGCAGAAGGCAGGTGTCACTTCCCACAGATTCTGGAGTTCACGTGTATCTCTTTGTGTTGTTTCTATCAGTTAATAGGAATATGGTACGTTAGTGAGTGGATGGCCATGGGTAAGCAGAATGCGTTCCAGCTGGTGGAACTGGGCCCAGGGACGGGCACCCTCACAGACGATATACTGCGGGTAGGTGAAAGCTAACTTTAATGCTCCTTAATTCTGGCCTTATTCACTGGCTGCACAGTGATCTGAAGAAGTGAGGTTCTGCTGTTGGAGTTTAATGTTCTTAAGTAGCCACATCACTGCAATCAGATTTGCAGCATTGACTAACTAAAACGTGCATGTCTGTATGTTTAGAGAAGGGCCCAGGTTTCTGTATGGACAGCAGGACAGTGCAGGCACACATGTAACCACACAAACACTGCTTGACAGGGAAGGCAGGAATATTCCATGGCAGCTTATTTATGAAAATACATTATCCAGGCTTGCATAAATGTGAGGCTTCCGTGCCTGCAACAGCAGGGAGCAGAGAGGACAAGAATGCAGGAATGAATCTGTGTTGGATTCCCCTGGGTCTTCTGGGGCTTGCTGGGTTTATTGCTTGAGTTAACCCTCCTTATTCTTATACTGGAGCATGGTTATCAAGTAATTAACATACTAATAATTCAAAAACACACTGATAATGGGATTTAGTATCTCAGAAGTTTCAGATTTATGTGTTAATGATAAAAATCTGCACAGGGAAATATGTAATACTGAACATGTTTTGCTTATGCTGTTTGGGAAAACAGAGCTGTTTTTCTTTCAGTGCTAAGCGCTCTACAGATATTAGAAAAGTTAATTTAAAAGAGTAGGAGCTTTAAAGTGACTAACATTTCATGTCCTTATTATTATATGTTATAGTCCTCCAACTTTGTTAGAACTGTAGCAGCTTTTATTATATTCTGTTATTTTATTTTCCTTCTAGAGAAGCAAAATGCAGTTGTCTTAACTGAGACTGTCTTAGTGAATGAAAGCTAACTCAGTCTTATCCTTAACCCTTAATCACATCACGTTCATTCTTCGCTCTTGAAGGTATACAGAATATGACTGTACCTTATAGAACTTCTCTGCCTTTGCAGGTCTTCAACCAACTTGCCTCTGTACTTAGTAAATGTGATGTCTCTATTCATCTGGTAGAAGTGAGTCCTAAACTCAGTGCGATCCAAGCAGAGATGCTGACAGGAGGAAAGGTGCAGTCAAACCCTGAGAACAAATCTGCATACATGAAAGGCATTAGCAAGACTGGAATTCCCATTTACTGGTACAGAGACATTCAGGACGTACCGCAAGGTAAGGGGCTTGAACATCCTGTTACAGCAGTAACCCAGGACAGCTCTGCTAACCTTCCTTGTGGGTAAAAGAAAGAAGTTATGCAAGAATTAGGAGCTAGTATGTATGAATCCAAGGCAGGTGCTTAAGCTTATTAATGAGAATCATAACTTCAGTTTGGGATAGCTACCCAATTTCATATATTCCAAATTTTTCTTCACTTTAGAAACCATTTATTGTTTTTGCCTAAATAAAGGCACAGGAACTGTAATAGTCCTTTCATGAGATACAGATCTTAAAACAAAAAAAAACCAAAAAAACAAAACAAAACAAAAAAACAACAAAAACCATGCACTGGAAACTATAGCTAGCTGTAGATATGTTGCCTTTAATGTATCCAAGCTGGGAATAATAATTATTTCAGTGCCATTAACTAACAATGCTTTAGAAGTTTAAAAAATAATAATAATTTTAATTTTCCATTAGAAACTGCTACAAAAGCATTAATGATTTAATATAATGTTTGATTTTTTTTTTTTTTACCTTCCTCCAGGTTACAGTTTTTACTTAGCGCATGAGTTTCTGGATGCCCTGCCAATACATAAGTTTCAGGTATAGCAAGAATATGGTAAATGTGACCGTATGCTTAATGGTCTTTTCTCTTTGGAGAAGAATAGAGTGATGGTACCAAACCAGACACATGCATTGGCTGTGGTGATGAAATGTTTCTAAATAAGCTTGGACAAATAAAGCTTTAATTCACCTGGCAGCTGTAAAGTTAGTAATTGTTCTTGCATGAAGAAAAACTTTAGAAATCTAAAGACTTCTTTTTGCTTAGACAAGTCTTTTTTTTTTTTTTTTTTCCCCTCATTTCTTACACAACATGAGTAAGGTTTCCAGTTCAGCATTATTGTGTGTACCACTACTGGCGATGTGAATAGCAAAATGAAGTCTAGATGAGATTCAGAAGAAACTTTCAACTTCAGTTTCAGAATATTTATGAAAAATTATTGCTAGAATAATTTTATTTTAGTAAGTTAAACAATGAATTGTCAAAAGAATTGTTCTCAATGGCACCATTTATTCCTTTTAATTCAACCTGTACTTATCAAGTCTACTGACTAATTTTTATCACATGCTTTTTCAAAGGCAGTTTCTGAAATCAATTAGCAACAAGTAACTTATAACAAGTAAATTAATAGCACATTATGTACTTAATTAGAACTTTTGAAAAATGCTTGGCAGTGTAGTTCAGTCAACGAAACAAGATACTGCATACCTATTAGAGTGTAAAATGAGTACTGTGGGTTAATTAAACAGAGAACAGAGAAAGGCTGGCATGAAGTGTTGGTTGATATAGATCCAGAAGTCCCTGACCAGCTGCGCTTTGTCCTGTCACCATCCAGGACCCCTGCAACAGAAAACTTTATTCAGGTAAGGTTACACCTGTCAGAGTTTGTAATTAGGTCATTACTGTCTCGTTAAAGTCACATACTGCCTCTCAGTTACTTTGGCAGGAAGATGATGCCTCTCCATCCATCAGTGACTAAGCACAGCTTACAGTTCTTTCTTTACAAAGCTTCCACCAGCATTAAACATTGTGTGCTTTGAAAGTGTAGCACAATAAACAGGTACATCAAGTTTAGCAGAATCGGGGCTTAAATGTTTTATGGATGCAGCAAGCAACAAACAGTTCTATGTTGTGTTTGTCACATCACCCTCTCAAACTGGCTGTACCTAAGCCAGGCTCTCAGGCTCCTCTGTACATACTCACTGGGTATATGTGCCATACTGACCTTTAATGGCAGGTGTCTAAGACTTGTTCTCTCTAAAATTCACTGGATTCTTAAACTAACTGAGATTAAAACCAACTGCAAGATTTTACACAAAGGTTTTTCTGAAGTGTATGCGTGGCTGAAGTGTTGTTTCTAATTTTTGTTACCACAGTAACACAGTTCCACTCTATGCAAGTATTCTCATTTGTTACAAAGCCTCATTCCAATGAGTAGGCTGTACAGGAGATGAAAGAAATTGAGAACTTGGAAAACTCTAATTGAAAGAGACCGTTAGCAAAAACTAGCTCAAGTTATAGGTAGCCTGGACTGTGCCCCTGTATCTCTGTGCCCAGTGATAAGTCCCAACAAGACATGTGTGGAATACTCCTGCCCTGTACTTTTTGCTAATACAGGCATTTTGGTCTTTGAACTCTGCACTAGCCTGAAGAAACACGAGATCATGTGGAAGTATGTCCTGAGGCTGGCGTCCTCATCCAGAGGCTTGCCTGTCGTATAGAAAAGGATGGTGGGGCTGCACTGATTGCTGATTATGGTCACGATGGAACCAAGACTGACACGTTCCGGGTATGTCCAGAAATACTATGCTAAAATACTCAGTTATCTTTTCTTTTTCCCTTGGATCATTAAGTTCTCTGCAAAAAAAGAATTAGTTGGACATCATAGAAGAAAACTCTACTATTGCCACAGCTGTAAAATGGTGTAATTGAGTTCTCATTTAATCAGTACCTTTCGGGGTTTCTCTCTGGTAGGAAGCATAACTTCAGCCCCTGCCTCACTTACATCTTTGACAGCCAGGAATACAACTGAGTGTAATCTTGCAATTTAATTTTTCAGGGTTTCCGGAATCACAAACTTCACGATGTACTGAAAGCCCCAGGTACAGCAGACTTGACAGCAGATGTTGATTTCAGTTATCTTCGAAAGATGGCAGAGGGAAGAACAGCAACTTTGGGCCCCATAAGGCAACGGGAGTTTTTAAAAAACATGGGGATTGAGCTCCGGTTGCAGGTACAGTAGTGTTTGCAGGTACAGCACTGTTTGCAGTATATAGCACACTCCTCATCCACTGGCAGCATTCTCAAGCAGCAAGAGAGCTGCTTTACAATCAGATTCTTATTAAAAGTTGTTAAAAATGACCTGTTGGTGTGAAGTAGCATAAAGTTACCTCCCTTATATATATATATAAGATATATATTACTTTGGAGACCTCAAAGTGAACTCATTATACTCCTGCCATATTTTGGTATGTACTTACTGTGCGAGTTCCACCAGTGCTCATCTGTTCTATTGAACATTATGGGACTGTTACACTAGGATAGATGGAAGGATACAAGGGCAGGTCTGAGGGATTGTATAGGGAAGCAGGAAAGGTTACAGCCTCCCTTCTTTTTCTTTTTAGGTGCTCCTGCAGAATTCACGCGACTCAGCAACTCACGAGCAATTGCTCCACAGCTTCGATATGTTGATGAACCCTAAGAAAATGGGAGACTGTTTTCATTTTTTTGCCTTACTGCCTCATCACAGAGTTGTACGTCCTACCAATAACGATAATCCACGATCCAAGTCTCCCCTACCACCTGTTGCTGGATTTGGTGAACTCTCACTGAAGTAAGTTCAGTCACAAATAATTTCAATGACTGTACCGAGATGTGTACCAGTGGTAACTTTCAGCAGCAACCTATTAAATAAAAAAAAAAAATTAAGGTTAAAGCAATCAAGTCCTGTGCATTTTATATTTTCATGGACTAAATGTTTTGCAATAGTAAGCAGTAAGGTAACAACTAAACATTTTGATTTATCTTTAAACTGAAGGAAGATGAAATGTCACATTTTTTCCAGCAATTTTCCTCTTACCAACCTTTCTCAGACCAACCCACATTCCAAAGCCTAGGCATGTTTTGAGAGTGCTTTCAGAGCACATGTAGTGCAACACAGTGCTCTTACTGACTGACCTACTTAAACCACATGTGTAGATATCAGGGACTGCATACACAGAAATCAGCGCACACTGAGCTGAGAATAAAGTGTTTCAGGGGTCTTACTACAGAGCTGAGAGTAATACTGTGTGGAGGAATCAAGTTAAAACTTGTCAGTGACAAACAAGATCTGATAGATGTCAGCTGCACTCAGCTGAGGTACTTACTCAAAACAACATGCCTTGACATCTTTGAAGATGTTTTTATAAGAATGGTAGTAGGAAGCATGCAAAGAAGTTATCTGTCAGAAAGCAACTGCTACCAGAATTCCCACCACAGAGTATATCTAATGCCAACAAAAAAGTATGAAGAAACTTCTAAGAAAAGTTTACAGGAGAAAGAGTTCATGTAAATACAAGGAACAAGTCTGATAGGGAAATAAATTTTATTTTCAAGCTTATCAGAGGATATTTACAAACAATTGGATGTATAAAAATATAAAAGTACTTGACAGTGTCCATTTCAGGCTATAAAATTTTACATGAGCTTTTTTTCTAGCATCATCATAGCAATATTGAATGCAACTTAATTCATCTAGGGGTAAGGATATTAAACACTATAACCTACTGCTGTCAAAGTTTGCAGTAAGGGTAGAAAAAATGGAATAAAGAAATTCAGCTATTTTTGCTACTCAATGAAAAAAGTTTACTTATAATGCATGTCTGATTTTTTTTGGTTCCTCAGCTACCAGCTTGTGGCTTCTATTGTCAGGCCCCATAAGTCTGTATGTGTGCATGTATTATCAGGCAAACCACTCCAAAGGCTAACAGCATTGTTTTTAATACAAGTTAAGAATAAATAGTTAATATAATTTTTTTTTTAATGCAGCACAAAGCAGACTTCATGGGGAGAGACATCAGTCAGGCCTTATTTCTTACTGTAACCCCTTCCTCTCTTGTGTGTTGTGCTTTTCAAGCGACCAAGCTGGCTTCTTTTCTCCCTTTAAAAAACAAACAAACAAACAAAAAAAAAATAGACAGTGACAACTCAAGTTTAAAATCCAAAGCTTAAAACCAGACTGTATTTATATTATTACAGTTGGAATGGAAAATAGCAATGGCTTCACTGAAACTTGGTCAGTTGGGTGGTGAAAGTTGGGGGGGTGGGGGGGAAAGAAAGATTCCCTTGGCTTCCCTTGCCAAGCCTGAGCCAATACTAGACTACCAACTTCATGGTGATTGTTCTGTTTCCAAAGATTAAAACAATAGCGCCTCTTGGAGAAGAATCAGTCCCAAAACTTCACCAAAGCAGGAGGGCAAGGTTAAGGGCCAAATTCTGCCCCTTTCAGACTCCTTTACACTGCTTTGACAGCATAAAAGTGAAAGAATGACCTCCCCCAGTGCAGGAGTGGCACAGACTCCCATCAGGCTCATCTCTGCACAAACCTGAGAATAATGTGCTACAAGAAAGGATGCATGATGGTAGGAAGGGCAGAAATACTCTGCCTACTGGTGGCTGTAGCAAACTGTTGTGCAGATTCAATCAAGATTTTTCTGCAAAGTTAGGTGTACTTTAACAGGGATGCCAGACTTCACTTTAATTTACTTAGATACCTGTAGAACAACAGCAGTTATACCGAGGGCAACTGGAAAAGTAAAGGGATGTTCAGGACTCAAGACTGCCCACATACATACTTCTGCAGCTGCCACTGACCTTATTACCAGTTTACTGTCACTGCAAGCAGCTCCCAGCACCAAAACAACTTGGTAAAATTCTGTGATTATCTAACAGCTTTGGAGACATCTGCTCACCTGTTTCCTTACCTGAACAACACTAAGAGGGGAAAAAAAAAAAAAAAAAAAAAAATCTCTACATACACAAAAAGAAATTTGTAGGAGAGAAAGGACCTACTTCAAAGCACCCCCCAGCTTTGCAGTTCAAGTCTATGTAAGTATTAAGGTATTTTCACTTGCACTTAAGTAGCTTGGCATATCAAAGACATGTAGAGCCACCCAGCATCTTCCAGCAGCACAACGCAGCTGATCCACACAAAAGGAAATCTTTTTCTTCCACTTTTTTTAATAGGTGAGGAGAAAAAACACCCTCTTCCATCTGTGTTTAGCACTCAAGGTCTCAAACTTCCCTGAAATACAGTCAGTTTTAACTATGCTCCTAGGGAATCATTTCCACAGAATATTACTGCTTCCTCTTTTGTGCCAAAGTCCAGTAAGTAGCTGGGAATCCAACTGGGGCATCTGCAAAAAAAACTGAATTAGGGGGTGGTTTTGGACTCTCCATTCAGCTCAAAACAGTTCTGAGCACAACAGGGACAGAAGAGGCTGCAGGTAAAGGTTGCAAGGAAGGCAAAACCCTTTCTCTTCCAATCTGGCTGCCCTGGTGGAAGCAACAGGTGATTTTGTCATACCCAGGTACGTATCAGAATTAAGATACAAGCTAGCAAGCTACAAACTATTCCTGATGTTAGTTGAGGGAACCTTAAAAAATTAGAAAAATACTAGAAAATTTAAAAACGTCGTTATTCCAAACAACAGAAGAAAGCTGCATATGTTTTTCCCTATTTTTCCACATCTTTCTGCTATAAACTTTTTCCAGAGAGAAAGGATAAGCTACATCAAGTCTTGTGTGCTCTCTGCACTACTGATGTAGTTTTAAGGCAAAATGCCTTTGGTGTGTATCAGTGACACGCACCAGCCTTGCGTAGCAACACAATACTGTGGCTTATTGCTCTGTTTTACCAGACAAAATATAGGGTGAGCACAGCTCTGACTGTCTTTTCAGATTGTCAGCCAGCATTTCAAGAGGAATGTAAGAAGTTGCACGTTTTCTCTTTCTTTTTTGGTATCTGGAAAAAGTTCAGTTAGGGCAAAGACAGACATACCCAACTGTCTTAAGAGCAGCAAATTACTCCTTCACCTATGAAGCCATATTCAACCTTCAACTGCCATGTTTTTCTATTATCTAAGGTATTCTGCACTGATTTCCTTTTACAATCTCTTCACAATGCACAGCCTAAGAAACAGGAGATGTATCTAAGTAACAAAAAACAGTCCTCTATGGCCTAGTAAATAGGGATAAATAGGGATTAGAAAATCATTACAAAATTCTTACTGTGTAGGCTACAAAAAAAAAAAAAAAAAAAAAAAGAAAACCTTGAAAAATGCAAAGCATTCCATCTGTACACATCACACTTCAGTAATGGCTTTGCAGCCATACAACTGGGTGCAGCGTTACCCAGCGGGCTTATCCCACTGTCCAATAACCATTCATAGTTTAGGTCAGAGCTGGAGGAAAGCTTGTCAGATGACAGTCTATTCCCTTCAACACAGGATCCTCTGAGGCTCCGTATGCTGAACTACATGTAAAGCATTCAGAAAGAGCGACAATTGTTCCAAAACTTATCTTCAATTTCGGTCTGGAGTGTCGGCCTTTGCTGCAGTTTAGCAATACGAGTAAATCAAGGGTCCTCTTCCATGTCATCTGGATTCGGAGCCATGATAAAATGCTGGGGGTATTCAAGGTTGTGTTCATACGCATGTTCCTTCCAGCGGGCATCATCGCTCTCATGGGTAATGTAACGCTCTCCAATGCGTGTTTCAAACTCTCTGAGGTCAAGCCAAGTCTGATAATCCTAAGGAGGAGAAGAGTTCATGAAGCAGTTCAAGAAACAGCAGCCTTATATTTCCAAAGATAAATTCGTCAATTTGTCTCTTAATATAAATAACAACAAGATAAAACCAACAGGAACTGTTTAAAAACAGAGTACAACGAAAAAAGAAGGGTTCCAAATTAAGTAGGCTAGTTCCCGAGGCTGTAGCATTAGAAATCATGAAAACTGCTAGAAGACAGATAAGAGGGTTTTATTATAAAACTAATTGTACTACTATTCATATCTATACATACATAAAGTGATACTAGTTGCAGTACTGTTTGTACTGTTTATTTAATTGGATTTTCCCCTTCATGTTTTCTAAGTTGTACAATGTCTTTTAAGTTACTTATTACATTCTATTTCAAACAGTTCTCTTCTAAAATGGCTACAAACTACAGCACCCCCTAGTTTGTGAGCCATCTTTAGCACTGAACACTGTGTGTCTGCACTGTTCTCATTGAGACTCCGTGCATTCATCACTGCCTCTATTCAGAAGCGACAGAAAAGTGGAACTCTGTGTTAGCATCAGGCAGTGAATAAGAAGGAAGGGGAGAGGAATGAACAATGTTTCCTGTGGAATGAGAGCCATAAAGAAATGGGCAGAGTAATGAAGCACGTTAAACATTAAGCCAAAACCAGAAATACTCCATGAGTGTTTCTTCACAAGCATTACCAGTAGTTTTACTAAGCTTGTGAAGGATTTCATACAAACAATTGTTATTATTTGTCCATTATAAGCATAGGGATGAAGACACATCATTTTACCTGCAACCATGGGTGACTAAGAGATTTGTCAACACTGAAACGTTTCCTCATCTTGACTTGAAGCAAATTGTTTATTAAATCAATGGCTAACAATGAGAAACAGAAGAAAACATATTGTTTAAATATTAATCACATCTTTTGCATGCTGCAGTGAAAGTGAGTTGTGCATACACTACTGAACTCTTCTAAAGTGAATCAAGCTCCTGAATTTTATACGTAGCTTTGCTTATGTTAAACTAGGCTACAAAATAGGCATGGGGAGGCTTGGTTTTGTTTTTTTTTTTTTCCTTTGACAGAAACAATAAAAGTTTTATTATATTACCTGTTAAAATTTCAGTAATTCTCAGAAGTGTTTAAATAAAGCTTGAGCATAATCCTGTGTTCCAACATGACAAAGGTACTTCCACTATTTGTGTGATTTATTAGGTGTCCTTTCACACCTACCCGTGTGTTAATCATATAATCATGTTTGTGTGATCATATAGTCATGTTTATATGATTAACAAAGTTGGCATTAGAAAGTTCTGAAGACCATCCTCATAAATTTCCAGATTGTTCAGATCTGAATAAAACAGATCCAGGTTTTGCTTTCCTTATTAATGTACAAAACAAAATTCTATATTCAACTTTGAATCATTTCTGTAATTATATCATAGTTTAGATAAAGTATGTTTTATGACATCAGTGTTCAGCAAATACTCAGGCAAGATCTAACTTTTCATTGGGATATGTGAGGAATTTGGGGTTGTTTATCCCACTCCTTATGAATGCAATCAAGTCATTACATCAGATTTTCCCCCACTAAATCTTCTGGCTCCTTCTTTTCTGAAAACGATCCAAGACACTGTATTTAACATTTCACCTTTCCCATGTCTATGCCAGCTCACATTTAGCAATTCTGGCATACAAAACCCAAACTACTCAAGATTTTGGCACTGATCTCTCAGTGAACCTTGTGGTTTAGGCACTTGGATGCACTATCTGTGCTTAAAGATGTTCTAATAAAGCAAATTCACTTCTTTACCTTCACTGGAGATTTCCTTCCAAGGATTTGGTGGGTACATAAATGCTGCATTTTGAATCTGATCATTTATATCCTCATCTTCGTTAAATGGGAATGTACCACTAAGGCTCACATAGACAATAACTCCAACAGACCACATGTCTAGGGAGCGGTTGTAACCTTTACTCCTGAGCACTTCAGGGGCAAGATAAGCAGGTGTCCCCACCACAGAGCGCCTGAAGGATTTTTCACCAATGATACGTGCAAAGCCAAAATCACACAGCTTCACCTGCAAAAGAAATGCATTTTAAACTGAGAAATCTCTGGCTGATCTCCTAAATGTGCTACTGAGCAAAACCAGGGTGGTACTTGGTTCTATTCCTGTCATCGTTTCAATACTGTATGTGCCAAAACGGAGACAAAAAAAAACACCAAAAAAACAAAAACCACAAAGTGAGGAAATGAGTATTTCTTAGTCTTCACTTACTTGCGGGAATGGCTCTGCTGATGCTAGTAGTACATTTTCTGGTTTTAAATCACAGTGCACAATATTCTTGAAGTGTAAATTCCTCAAAGCAACAAGTATCTATAGAAACAAAAGAAAATTTTCGTAACTATTTAAATAGATGAAAAGCATCAAAATCCATACAGAAAGCAGTATAAAATTTGTTTCAATGTAGCCTTGAAGAGTTAATATATACAAGCATTACTTTTCCAGTCAATAGGCTGGAACCAATGGTTTTGTGATGACCTTTTATTTTCTTTTATTTGTTTATTTTAACTCCACCGTTTTGAACATTTAGAGTTTTGATGTACATCTTTGGATATCCATAATGTTAAGCCTTGTGAAATAGGATCAGAAAAATATTCCAATTTATTTCCACATTTTTTCAACTGCCATTCGATGCACAACTCCTTGTGCTGTCTCACACACAGGAAATCCTTCTCCAGACTCCATTCTCACATAACTATGAAAGGCAACTCTAGCCTTTCCTCTCAAGGAGGGAGACTGAATGCTAACCTGAGTGACCATGAACTTAGTTATTCGTTCTGGAAGTCGACTTTTCTCACTGGAAAGAATCATCTCTAGCATGTCACCATGCAGCTTTTCCATCACAACAAAGACCCGTTCCGGGGTTTCAAACATACATTCCAGGTTCACAATCCCAGGGTGATGCAAATTCTAAAACAAAGTAGTAGAAGTACATCACTAAAATAAAACAGCATGAAATATTCTGAATTACACAGCAATATTGTAGCACAAATCAAAGAGTTGTTAAACAGAAAGTTAGAAATGAAAAACAAACATGTCAGAGGCAAGAAATTAGTTTGAAACATATACAATAATCCATGAAATACACAAACTATCATTATTAAGGCTTTTTTTAGCACAGATTATCTATAATTATTTTACAGTTGATACACTCAGTAACTTGAGTACAGAACATGCAAAATCACCATTCAGACAGGGGAGCCAGTAATGAGGGACAACCTAAAATACTACAATTTCCAGCTGGCTGAGAGAGACATGGGACCAAAGTACAGGTCCTTGGTGCATCTCCCATTGCAGCAGATACTACCCTCAAGTTATCAACACTATCAAACGCTTGGCAATTCCCTACTTACTTACAAGATTCCTTCCTACAAAAAGACTCAAAAATGACGTGCAGATTTAGAAATCAATACAGAGCACTTACAGACATTACACAATGTTATCAATGGCTTATGTGAAGAAAACTCAGACATGATACAAAAATAATTTTGTACCTGGAGAATGGCAACTTCGTTACGAAGCTGACTTTCCTGCTTAGTTGGAAACCTCATCTTGTCAATAACTTTGATAGCTACATCTCTTCCGGTCTTCCTATGTTTCCCTGAACAGAAAGTCAACATCAAACATCAAGAAGTACAAGCAATTCATAGCTATAGAAAACTACAGCAGAAATCTCTTTTTGGAGAAACGGTTATATTCTATACAAATGTTCAGTATCGCTCTATTTGTATTTAAAACTGCAGTTGGTATATGAGTAACCAGAAGTGACCAACCTCAACAGGAGGGCTGTAGGTGAGTTTTAATCATTTGCTTAGATAAGCATGTTGACATTAGCCCTGCTGAAAAGGACTGATGGATGGGAAGCTGGACATGAGCCAGCAGTGTGCCCTCATTGCCCAGAAAGCCAACCGTATCCCAGCCTGCATTAAAAGAAGCATGGCCAGCAGGTCAAGGGACCTGCCCCTCTGCTCTGCATTCCAGATGATCTCAGTACAGGAGAGATGCGGACCTGTTGGAGCATGTCCAGCACATCCTTGGAGATATTCAGGATCAAAATGGAGCAGGCTCTGGGCAACCTGATGTAGCTGTAGATGTTCCTCCTCACTGCAAGGAAGTTGGACTAGATGGCATACAGGGGCCCCTTCCAACTCAAATGATTCTATGATTCTATGTTAGAAGTATTAGGTGGAGTTTTGCCTTGTGCAAAGAACTTCTATGTTAACAAGTGTTACCTACTTCAGAATCTTGCCTCTCTTCTTGTATAAAAAACATACAAAAAACACCACAAGAGAGAAACTAACAAACAGAACAGCATTCAAGACAAATGTGAAGGAGGATAAACAACATCTTCTCCAGTGGTTTCAGCAGATACTTTTATGGGCTCCATGTGCTCAGAAAGTTATAACTAATAGTCTGCAGAAGTATAGTCAGGAGGAACTATGTGCCATAAAAGACTAACACCCATCAGCCCTAGAAGTTTCTAATTTAGGAAAGAAAAAAAAAAAAAAATAGGGCTGATGATGCCAGTATTAAACCTTGCTGTAACCTGCAGCAGCTAAGTGAGAAGCATCCTGCATACACAGGACATTTCAAGAGCCACGTGGGTAGCTCACCCAGGTTTCCTGTAACTTCTAAAACTGTTTTCTCTCACACTCGAATCAGAGAGCTTAATGGGAGGACACACCAAAGGACTTGGATAATTTAGAACATTTAATATTAAACTAACACAGATAAAGTGAGTCCAAGCCAAAGAAAAAGAAAGTAATTATCTGCTCCACGTAAGGTCTGGAAGCTATTTTAGAAGAAGGGATGACACACATACAGCTACAGCACAAAGAGCAACACAAAGGATTCTACCTGCTATCACAGCTAGAGACAGGGCTATGGAGAGCCCAGCTACAGCTCACTACTAACCCTGATAGCCTCACCTGCTGCTCTGCAGTCAGAGCTGCTGGCCACGGCTTAAGTTAAGGCAGAGAATTGCTTTTGAAGGCTGCATGGAGCAACCAGTGTGCTTGCCTTAAAGATCCTCACGTATAAAGGCTCAAAATCAGGCTTACGTCCACTGGAAGAGGTAAGACAGTGGAATCACTCAAGGTCCAAAAGAGTTAAACAAGGTTGCCAAACAGAACTAACAATTGCAAAAGAAATGTTTTTTAAAATTACATTAGTCCTAGGGAAAACAAACTATACAAAGGCAAAAGCATAAAGCCACAAGTCTCAAGAGATCAGTGAAGCTTTGTCTCTTTTTTCTGTTGCAAATCAGCAATTTTTAGGCAAGATGTTAGGAATCACAGCTCCTGGCTATGGTTTAAATAAAACCCTAAAATAGTTAGGGAAAAAATCTCTAGCTCCAATAAACATCTAATTATATTGAAGTGTCAAAGAAATACCATAAGAAAACTGAGAAACAAACACAAGGTTGCAGATAACATAAAACAAAAGCATCAAAATAACAACACATTTAGCTACAGAAGCTAAAAGTACACAAAGAATGATTAACAGAAAGGTAGTCTGAAATTCCTTCTCTGTGTAAAACCACCCCAGTTTTCAGGGCAAGTTTAGCATCAGTAAAAAACTGTCAAGAATTGTTTTTTTCCCCACACGTGTCCCAATTATTCAGACCCTTCAAAATGAACCAAAATAAAAAACGCAGGGGGAAACTATTCTCACAGAAAGAAACACCAGTGGGATATCAATAGCCCATAAACTTTTTGACTTACAATTTGCAAACGTCTAATATTTGTCCAGAAGGGGGGAAAAAAAGACAACAGAAGAAGCAACTTAATTATATCTCTATATTTCTTCAATTGATAGATTTAATTATTTCAGTAAGTCTGTAAAGGTCAGAAGATCATTGAAAAATACCAGCAACAGTTAGGCAGCGTGCACAGCCAACAAAAGAGAATTACACTATTCCCATGCACATTCAGCTCATGATTTTATCTTAAGAAATTGCACATGCATGTCTTACATGTTTTAAGACATCGTTAAGTGAGAAGACTGAATATGATCAAAGCCTTTTATAAGCATTTATTATGTAAGTCACTCTGTTGTAGTATGAAAAACATGCACATGAGGTTTATCTAAAATGCAGCTTAAGGGAGTATACTTAGAAAGGCAAAACATGTAACTACTGTCTGTATTTAGGTACATTCTGTTCATAAGAAAGAAAGCATAATTCAATTCACAATATTCTTTAAGAAATCTTGGAGTGGAAACAAAGGAGCCTCTCAAGCATCGCTGATATAAACCAGATTATCAAACAAAGATTCCATCAGACGGTGCTGAAGTAACAGAGAAAAATATTTACCCACTATATTGGCAGACAGAAGAATGATAGCCACAGAATTTCCAGACTACAGACAATATGACAGAAGCAGAAAGGTTTCTACTTTAAATCATTAGTTACCCTTTTTCTTCCTTTCCAGATCTACGGTCTGTTGCTTTCTCAACATTGGAGATATGTTATATGGGACTTATAAGAAATAAATTTAAAAAATAATAAGGCATCCAGTTCATGACATATTTCTAACAGTTTTTGTGATTAAATACCATCAATAAGTTACATGTTGCAATGGAAGCTTTTAAATAAATTAGTGACATAACTACATCCCAAGACTAAAGCTGAGACTTCAGTAAAGAATTCCTCTACATTATCCTGATGAGAAAAATTGGTAGTGAAGTCACCTGCATAAAGTACTGCTAAAGCACAAACTAAAACACGTACTCTTCTAACTGTTTTCAGCTGCTTCTCTCAGATATCCATAAAAATCAGAGCTATACTGCACAGCCTCTTTAAATACATAATTCTTACACTGTATAATACAGACAACAGTGATAGAATTCACTATTTAAATAAAAGTCACAAAGGCCAAACTGAGACTAGTGACTGCTTTGTATTTTATTATAGTCAAAATGCAATGCGTATTCTGAAGTGATTTTGAAGGAATGCAGAACTCTACGTGCAAAAAAAAAAAAAAAAACAAAAAAAACCCTAATTGTAAGAAACACTATAATCAAAATGCAAAGAGGCCATACCACAGTTATCCAAACCAAACTTTTAACAAGATCAACTTCACCAAGATATTGATACAGCTAAGCAAACATAAAAAGGCCAACAGTAATCAGTTCAGTTACACTCCATCTTAGCTAAAAGCATAATGGATTCTACTTACCTCCATATACAATACCAAACTGACCGGAACCCAGAACTTCATCAGCAAATATCTGGTACACAGAGCTGATATCCTAATGCATGAAGAGGAGAAATCATAAGCATCAGGCATACTCAAAATGTTCATGAGCATATTAGTTAGTACTAGCTAAGCTGTATTTAAATTTTATGGTAAAATATTAAAGAGTAATATCACTGCCTTCAAGGGAAGGGAAGAAGAAACTTCCTGAAGTGGTTCCACTTAATCACACTATATACAGAGACATACATGAATACAAACTAACAGCTGTGTCAAGTAAGTGGACTATCTCCTGTTAGGTACATAATATGGTCTTGTCTAGCTGAAATACCAGAGTGCTGTTTTCTCTGTCACAAACTGTTTTACTACCAATTACTTCAAAAACTCAGATTAATAAACACCATTTCTTATTACAGTGCATGTGACTCACCACATTCTCCTGGACTTGGCAATTTGAAACAGAGATGCTTAGAGATAAATCTTCTGCAACAAAGAAGAAGAATAGACAACAGAATAAGAAAATAGAGAAGTTAAGCTTTTGACAGCAAAAAATTATTGACTTTTATCCCAATGAATGATTTTTATGGCTGTTTTGCAAAAGCATCATAATCTGGAACTCAAGTTTCACAGACTGATTAGGTGAACAACCCAGGGAGTTTTGCTGAGATTATTTGTCCATTTTTGTCATATCACTGATAATAAAAATGATGGAGCAGTATGAGAGTATAGAAAATAGAACTGGAGAACCAAAAGCAATAGTAGAGTGGCAATTGTATCAGAGTTCATTAAACTACTAAAAATTTCTGGTAGTAATAGGGAAGAATACAGATAAGAGGATTAGGTACATCCCCTACAGTCAAATGTGTGTGATTAATTTTGTATATCTTGATGCTACACAAAACCTGTAATGCACAAGAAAAGGAAATAAATCAAGCAAAAAAGGTAACAAGACCTGATAGTCAGAAAAAAGATCCACAATATAAACAAAGGTTTTCAAAGGGTTTCACAGATATTCTGTAGAAGCATTACCAATCTTTAGAATATAACAGCACATTTAGGAAGCGTAATTTTCAAGTAAAAGTACTAAAAAAGGGTGCACAATTTCTTTTCAGCCTGCAACAGATGGATGACATGAGGTTTTCATTATAGAAATAACATTAAGATAAGCAGGCAAGAAAAGGCATGTGGAAGCAGAAAGCACCTTTTTCCTTTGACTTCAAGATGGAGGTCAGGCATCTCAGATAAACAGACACCTACTATTTCTTATGTTAATTAAAAAAAAGAAAATCACTTATAAGGTGAATGCAGGACATACTACAGACTACAGATTTTGAAAAGAACCTTTATCACTCTCGGAAGAGCTTTGTGCTTTAGTAAGCTTACTGATGATATAAAGTTGGGAGTAGTGGCTGACACACTGCAAGGCTGTGCTGCCATTCAGCAAGACCTGGCCAGACTGGAGTGTTGGGCAGGGAGGAACCTTAACAAGAGCAAGTATAGAGTCAGGCACCTTGGGAGGAATAACCACATGCTTCAGTATAGGTAGGTTAGGGGCTGATGTGCTGGAGAGGAGCTCTACAGAGAAGGACCCAGGGATCCTGGTAGACAACAGGTTGGCTATGAGCAGGCAGTGTGCCCTCGTGGCCAAGAAGGCCAACGGCATTCTGGGCTCCATTAAAAAGAGCATGGCCAGCAGGTTGAGGGAAGTTATCCTCCCCATCTATTCTGCACTCATGAGGCTATGTTTAGAATACTGTGTCCAGTTCTGGGCTCCCCAGTTCAAAAAAGACAAGGATCTCCTAAAAGGAGTCCAGCAGAGGGCCACAAAGATGACTAAGAGCCTGGCGCATCTCCCATGTGAGGACAGGCTAAGTAACCTGGGGCTGTTCAGCCTGGGGAAAAGAAGACGGAGAGGGGATCTCATTAATATTTATAAATATCTAAAGGGAGGTGGGAAGCAAATGCATGAGTCCAGACTCTTCTCAGTGGTACGCAGCAATAGAACCAAGAGTAATGGTCTAAAACTTGAACATCGGGAGTTCTGTACTAACATGCAGAAGAGCTTTATGGTAAGGATGACAGTGTGGAGTCTCCTTTTAAGGAGATATTTAAGACCCATCCGGATGCCTACCTGTGCAACCTAGTGTAGGGAACCTGCTTTAGCAGTGGGATTTGACTCAATGATCTCCTGAGGTCCCCTTTCAACCCCTGCAATTCTGTGAACGCATACCCAATTTTTGTCACCAGTGCCTTATCTCAAAGAAAGAATGTATAGACTTAAGATAGGAAATAATATTAGTTCTCAAAGGACTCTGACTCTGCATCTGAAATACTAATTGGAATTACAGCTATGCACGTGTCTACTGACTACTGCCTTCTGCTTGAAGTCAGGCAGGTCTGTATTGGAGTAACACAGAACACAAGGCAAAACAAGAAGGCGGCATACAAAAAGGTTACCAAGGACAATTTGTTTCAACCTCGCTACAGTTTAAATAGAAAAAAAAGTGAAGACATCCTTTTTGAAACTATTTAAGGGAATACACTGAACCCCTCTCCACTGATAGCTACACAACACAAAGTATCTGCTTCCCCCTTTAGGGACTGAGTTACTCCAAATTAGTTTTCTGAAGCCTCCAACATGCACACAAACAAGGGCTGAAATGCTGACATTTATGAAGAAAACAGTAATGTCAGAATTTAACATCTAATTTACACCAGGTAATAGCTTATGTAATTGGCTACTTTTACTTTACTTTTAATCTCCCCTTTCCCCATTTCACCTCAGAAACATCATACAAAGAAACATCTCATCCTAAACACCAGGCAAAGCATCCAAAAGGATTCTTTCCTGTGAGTCAGAGTGGAGGAGTATCCCCATTACTAATGACTTGCTGGCAAAAACACGGCATAAACTGACTAGTTGGTGCCTTGTGGACATTTTGACACTATACATTTCCTGCTGCTCTAAGTATTTCAAGCATTAGCAGTGCCCTGCTCTGGTCTACTCATTTAAGAGAACACATCTGAGGATACAGAATTATTACTTTTTTTTTTTTTTTTAGTGTAAGTCCAATTTTCTTAACGGTTCTTGGGACACATCTGATGGAAGAAGAGGTAAGGACCTACAGTTTGTGGTCTTCTTAGAGTTGAGAGAACTACTGCACTATGAATGTGGAAATGCCGCTATAGATCCACGGTCCTTTCTTATACTCCTACAATCCTAATCAAGCTAAAATATGTCTTCTCTATCTAGTCCATAGCTCTATTACTTGCTACTGATAATTTCTCATTCAAATTTAAAAAAAAAAAAAAAGGGGGGAGGGGGGATGGTAAAAAATTGGTTTTGGAAAAAGTAATTGCATTCAAATATCTCTCATGGACAGTCAGCCCTCAGTTTTAAAGAACAGAGAGTGCTTCAGGACATTGGAGTTTGGAACTCATATTTGCATATCAGAAGTGGCATTTTACATAGGTTCAAGGCCTGTTACAAGCTACCTTCTTACAGCTTTGTTTCTTGACTCTAGTTAATTAGAAATGCGAGTACACACATTTTACAGCTTACCATTTCTGACCACAGTTATATTTTCAGAAAGTGCCTTTACCTAAGATTAACATTTACATGCCCTTAACTGTTGCTTATGCGCATAACGAGATACCAGAGACATAAAAACTAATAACAGGATCTCCTACAGAAAAAAAAGAAAAAAAAAAAAAAAAAAAAAAGAAAAAAAAAGAAAACAAGAGAAGATTAAAGAGTATCTGGAAGATGAAAGGAAACTGAAGAATGAAAACATAAATGTCAGTACAGAACGTGCATGACCGTTGTTGCAAAGGACAAGGAGATATCTGAAAAGAAAGAGCACAACATGTGCCTAGCAGAGTCTTGATAATGAATATGATCCTACGCTGGAGAAAGAAGAGAAAAAAAGGCACAAAAGGAAGAAAATGTATTTTATGTTACTGCTCAGAGCTCAGCAAATATTCTTTCCATCACTAGCAACATTTATTTCATCACCAGCTTGCTTCTTTCTTCTTAGCTACAGATCTTTTTTTTTTCTAAATATGGATGATAACGTCAAAAAGCATCCGTTTTTTTGTACGTACATAAATAACCTGATGGAAAGGGATGTTTGTAAAAGTTTATTAGAAATGTCTCAACTATGGTCCCCTTTAACATCCAGCAACTACGTGTGAATTCTTAATGCTCATATGATAAAAGTTCTGCGGTATGAATTTATGTGGGCAAACTGATTTTTTACTACTACATGCTGCTACAACAGATTAAGAGATTTGCTCATACACCCTCCATAAAACTTGAGTGCCTCTTCTGAGAAACTTGTGGAAGATTACAGACCTAATTCAGCAGAAGACAGACAAACAGACTTTTCTGAAATGGAATCTCTACCATTTACAGCTTCAGAACACGAGTAACAGTGCCTTGTCTGCCTGCTTACTGTGATCTTTTCCTTGTCCTGCAGCAGTGCAAACGCTAGCTTGAGGAGTGACTGGCATCAAGGCCTGACGAATGGCTTTCTCCCAGCCCTGAGCTACGTCAAGTCCAACTCCGGTGGCAGCAAGAACAGGACTGTGGTGACTGCTGCCATTGTTTTCGCCAACAAAGTACACCATCGTATCAGTGATGATCTCAAAACAGTATGGATTGCTGCCCTGCACCATGTTTGAGAAATCTCGAGGCTGAGTCACCTGGAGAATTTCTGAAAGTGGAATCTCCTGAAGAAAAATATTAAAGATTAAATAATGAAAATACATACAATACTTTAACACACTACTGTTCAAAACTTAAAATGTTTGCAGAGAAATCAAAGCAAATATATCAAAATAGCAAAACACCAAGCTTCATAACTATTGTCAAAATGTAGACAAACCATTACCCACCCACAGATCTCCAAATTCCTCTACAGATGCCTAGAGAGCCCCACCACACTTCCCTGTATGCAACCACTAATCTCTAAGCAAACTGCGTTCATGTTCAGCATAAGACAGCCCACCATCCAGCATACAGGTGATGCACAATTACAGAATGACTGTTTCCCACCACACTCACAGATTATACAGCTTAGCCAGAGAAGAACACAATAGGGAAAAAGAAAGACACATTAGGAAGAGGATGTAGTTGTACAAGCTGGCCAAAAAGTATGACTTCACATTTCTGAATCAACTTTGGAAATGATTATTTTTCATGTAAATATGAACAATTTCTTCCAATTTCTCTACCTCGTCAGTTTAAGAACAATGTTACACTGTTACTACAACAAAGCTGTATTAGGGAACAGATCTGAAGGAAGGAAAAGCTGCAAGTTCAAGCCAGTTGTAGGAAGACATTCCACATATACGGAAGGGCTTACAGGTGCACATCACTTGCAAGAGTAGTGAACAGGCAGGTGAACACTGGGCTGGCATTATGAGGTTAAGAGGCTGTAGCTGATTAGGATAAAGAGCAAATAAATGTAGAGATAACAACTGTGAATGTTTCTAATAGCAAAGACAAATAATCCAAGATTTAAGCAGTAAAAAAAGGAGAGGTGAAGGGGCAAGTCAAGGACTAAAAGCAGTGACAGGATGGAATAACAAGCAAGGAACATATTTTACCAGCTGTGTTTTGAATGCACGGGGCAATATACAAGTATCAGGGAGGTCTGAGAAGAAGAAACTGCATTGGTCAAGATAGGGATGAAAAGGATCTGGGCAAGTTTAGCTGGGTGTACAGAGAAAAGGCTTGATCTTAGAGATGTTATAAAGGAAGAAACTGCAAGATTTGGACCCCCACCTAAAGGTAAAGAAAAGAAAGGGAAAAAATCTTGTTTATACAATTGCAGACATTTTCTGAATATTCCACCACTGAACACACTACTATATTTGCAGCATAACATGCTTACAGCCAAGCTTCTTTCATATAATGCCAGGCTGCACAGTAAATTCCCCTCTAAAATTTGCTCGCAAATTTCAGTTGCACAGTTGGGAAATAAATAAGCATGCAACTTTCAGTCACTACTTACTTTTTCACTTTAAAATATAGGGAATTAACATAACATTTATTATACTATTTGGAAGCAATTATTTCAAGCACACAAAACCTCTTAAGTAAATCAAATGCAACACAATTATTACTCATCCTGAATTACCTTGTAATATTTTGTTCCAGACTCATTTTGAAATAGTGTGAGGCATTTGCTGTCTAGTCTCCAGTAATGTCTTTTCCTCTACAAAATGCACAGAATAAAAACATCAATTATTAGGTGTACTTATGGTATCCAATTATTTAAATGAGAAATTGTTTAAATAACTAAGATAATCAAATGATGTTAATCTACGGTTCCATCTTAGACTGGATACATGAAAAACACATTTTGGAAATACAGTTATTTGCTTTTTTTTTTTTTTTTTTTTTTTTTTTTTTTTTTTTTTTAATTCAAGAATAGGCTCATAGAACATTTGCACATTTCATATTTGCACAAACCAGAAAAAAATATCACTTACCTTCCAGTAACAGAGGTGATAACAGTTATCATCTCCTACAGGAAACAACTACTGACACGTTTCACTCTGTGTGCGTGTGCTCACAAAATCTGAATTATTTCACTTAGCAACAATTGTGGGAGCCATAATTTCTCCTTCCGTGCCCTCACACCAACGTGACGTGGGTTTAAGAACTGAGCAAGTCTAACAAGTCCTCCATTCTTTTGTAAACAGAAAATTCTGGAGGTCGGATGCGATGATCTCTAGAAGTCCCTTCCAACCCCTACAAGTCTGCAATTCTAGGTGGCTGAAGTGCATAGTGGCAAAAAAAAAGATAGGCAGATTATGAGAGTCAAGTGGATAATCTATCTTAGGGAAAAGATGAAAAATTAAGATAAAAATCAGGACAGATTATGTAGCCACTTTTGAGAAGTCTCCATCAATGAGAAATATGTTTTCCATCAGAGAATAATAGGCATATACGTTCTGGTACATAACTGCCTAATAACCTTAAGCATAGGAACATTCCTAAAAAATAGAGAATCATCTGAAAGCTATTTGGACTTGAAAAGCCATATGCCTATATGGATCTAACTGACTTGCTTGCACCAAGCTCATATAGTCAGAAACTCTTTTTTTTTTTCCCCAAAGAAAAATCAAAGGCCCTTAACTCTGGACATGACAATGCTTAGAAAAATAACACCCTTATTATATCTAATACAGAGCTTAAATGATTTCAGTCATAGGGAAGCTAAAACCATCTGTAGCAGTTAGGTGAAGAAAGCCAGGACATGAATAGATTTAACTGAATGAAAGTTCAAGCCAGCACCAAATGGAAACTGGGTGAAAGTATAAGGCTGAACTCATCCTTTTAACATATATGCTTTCTAAAAAATCATAAATCAAGGAAGGCTTGGAGTGTTTAAGGAACATGTTGGAAGGTACTCAGGAACTCTAAATACACTTACTATCTGTACTGAGAAAGGAAGGGCTCAGAATGAGAAAAATAAGAATACAGATGATGACAATTTCTCCTATACTGGGTGAAACACCTTGTTATCCAGGCTCAACAGAAAGTATGCTGATATGCTGTTAGAATGAACCTCTTTGGAACTAACGGAAAGTACAAGCTGTGACAGGAACAAGAAAGAGTTTGACTCTGCTGAGAGAGAGTGGATAAGGGATACAGCTGATTCTGTAACACATAATACAGAAGCTTCCTTCCAGTAGGAAGCTCTCTGAAATCTTGCTTGACTAAAGGTATCTTGCTTTGGAACAGAAAACTTTATTTGCACCACCTTTTTGGTAGCTATCATCTAGATAGCAGCTCCACTGATAGATGAAAAAAAAAAATAAATTGATCTAAACTAAGGTGCTGGCTGAGACAACGCCAAAAAATAAAAATTAAAAATAAAATCCATGGAAAAAATGTTCTGGTTGTGCTAAAAGACAGAAACAGAGCCAAACACCAGGTCTGCCCTGAGTACTGCTTAGAACTACTCGTCTTCTAACTATTATCTGGCTCCAATTTTTTCATAGCAGATGATAATTGTGCCTATTAAGGAGCCTAGACTGAAATCACACCTGAAATGCAAGATATTTATTTGGATTTGCGATAAATATAACTAGTTAATACAAAACTGTACTTTAGAGACCACCTGTTCAGCTGACAAACACAGAAAGTGAAAATACTGGAGTACCCTGAGCTGTCTATGATTTCAACGTAACTGAAATAAACTAAACTCCCAAACTCTCTCTTCTGACAAAGCCCTTCATAGGGACAAAGAATGCAGGAATATTTATCCTGCCTTTCTCATTCTCAATGTGACAAACTGGACTGCATGAGCTGCGGGAACTTCTCCGCTTCATTTTTTCATTTCATCTATCAGGAAAAGTCAATTCATTTTCTTGCATTAGATAATTCTCTGGAATCCAGTTATTCTTATCTTCTTTCACAAGACAAAAACAAAACAAAACCTTGCAAGGAACTTGCCTTAGAAGGTTCAATTAACTAAGAGATCATTACTAGTAGCACTGCAAACAAACAGTGTTGACTTTGTGGAAAACGGTTACAAACCCAAGCTAATACAACCAAACCATTAATGTTTATTCCACAAACATGAAGAGAAATAGTGGTTTTGGAATGGGGAACAGTGCTCAGTAATGCTTACTATGAGACAGAACAAAGTGCTAGAGGAATAACAGGCTTCCGTATCTACACACCAAATTTACTAAATATCTCTAACAGTGGAATAGCATTGAATGTTTCAATACTGGTCATTTTATAACAGAATTAATATTTTCAGGTAGGTGAAGAAAACCTCCAAATGGGAAGAAGATAAATCCAGCTGAAAACTTTAACATGCTATTCATTTCAGACTGATTAGAGATGCCTCTTTTTCTAAATTGAAAAGTGCTGATAGGTCATCACCTCAAAGATTTCTCCACTGCATCATACTTCCTCTTCATGAACACTATTGCTAAGTTATTTCAGATGGTACTGTAAATCAGATTATCTAGATAACAGAAATAAAATACAGTGGTTTAGAGAAATAATTTAAGTTACTGTAGGAAGAAACCAAAGTCACTGACCAGATTGTCTCTACTAGTATAGTGGACCATCCATCCTTCCTTCACCATCGTACTGCTCTTCCTCTTTGTATGCTTGATGGACTGTACAACCCTCATGAGAGGAATATTATTGCTTGTTGAGGGACTAAAAAAGAGAAAACAGTTAATATTTAAGCTAAAAAATATAAGAGTACTAATAGTACTATACGTCTAGCCCAAAATTTTCAAGAATAGGCATTTACTCTTCTCTTACAACTTATTTCACTGATAGATAAGAAATTTGAGCTCCCACTAGCTCTCTTTTAATGCAAGTACTGCATTACTTGTATTACATTACAGAAAGCAAAGGAAACACACTGAAATGAGACACCTACACAAATAATCCTTTCGAAACAATTTACTGCTTGAATCTTAATCCAGTGTAGAAGTAATTAACATTGGCACTTTTACTATTTTCTCTTGACTAAGTCAAGTTAATTATTTCATAATATTACATTAATAAAGCACACTTTCAATTTATGAAAACAGAAGAGTGTTAATTCAAATGATACCTGAAAATTTAAATCAGTGTCGTTTGTATTAACTTTCTTGAGATAAGGATTTGATAATCTAACATTTTGACAATTGTTAGTTTAACATACAGGTTTCAGTCCTGCTCAGTATGGAGTGAGCCACCACTTTACCTGCTTAGTACAAGAGATCCTACACATGGTGCTAGCAGTTAAATTTGTAATCACATGAAATCAAATCATGAGGAGAATTTCAAATCAAAACATAAAGATGCTTTAACACAGTGCAGTGTTGTAGAAGTGGCTGACACAAGACATTGCACATGCCAAAAAAGAATTGCTTCAGATGCTATTAATAAATGGAAAAATTCTACCTAGAAGTAGACACAAAAAGATACTACTTCCAACTTAGGAAGTTCTTGAGCTACAAATCATTGAAAGTTGCTCTTCCTGAGCTATATGTTCTTCCTGTTCTCATACTCTTCCTTACATATTTGCCATGAGACACTGGGTTAAAACTACCTTTGTTTGACCTATTACAATTACTCTTTTATTTTTAAGAATGACACTAAGAAAATCAGGATGATGCTATTCAGAATAAGAATTTCCCCAGGGACATGGTGGAGGCTTTCAAGATGCAATTAAAGATAATCACATCTAGGCTACTCTCTCCCACAAACGTTGGATCCTCTGGGATCCATTCCAACCTGGCCTGCTCTATGATCCTATGATAATATAAAAATTAAAAAGGCTAAACTTGATTAAAGGAACTATCACTGGAAGTGTTCAAAGTCAGGTTGGACAGGGCTTTGAGCAACCTGATATAGTGAAATATGTCTCAACCCATAGCAAGGGGCAGGGAGGGACTAGATGATGTTTAAACACCCCTTCCAGCTCTAACCATTCTGTGATTCTAGGGAAAGTCAGCAGATGGAAGACTTCAGAGAATCACATCCTAGTTAAAGCAATTGGCTGCCTAGAATAAACTAAAATATAAGTATTAAAGTGTCTCTAGAGTAATTATTTTTAGATCAACACTTGTACACTAGTAATTAAATTAGGCTGAAGTCACAAAGATCTTTCCCACATCTTTGCCTTTAGCCACACTTTTAACCATGGTTTGATAATTTCATTTTATCTATTTAATAACATTCATAGCACAGCACTTTCCAATTAGAAGAGAACATATTATTTTACTTTACTTACATTTCAGGTTTGTGTAAAAAAAGAAAAAATACACAACTTAAAGATGGGCTACTCAGAAACATTTTACTTGAAATTTTCCTTTAGAATACTGAGGAAGACACATCCAAAGCACAAAAGTTCGTGTTACGACTTACCTGATGGTTTTAACAGCTTCTTCATCTTTGTCTGTATCAAGGTCAGATGGATCCATAAAAAAGATTTTGTCTTCTGGAGTTGAGGACTCCTCAGTATCATCCAAACCCCGACTACCATCACTATTCATTTCACTGCTATCAACCTCCATTGGCAGGTCCAAATCCTGGCCTGGGCTAGCAGGTTCTGGGAGCAACACAGGATGCAGATTTTATTTTAGAGCATAATTAAAAAAAAAAAAAAAAAGACAAAAAATTGTTCCCCAGTTCACATTTATGCAAATAAACATCATAGTGCAATCAGAACATAAAAAATCCTCAAGATTGTGTTAAATGATTCAGAGTGTGCTAATCAACATTATCAACTTGTTTGTGTTAAATACCAAAGTAAACACAACCAAAACAACACTCATACTGAAAGATTCATAGTGAAATTCTCAAGGCCTGAACTTGCATTTCACTAAGCAACTCTGCTCTACAAGTGACCAGCCCATCAATATTATTCCTTCTAAAATATGAATTAAAATATAAACATAAAGGACAAAAGTTATTTTCTGGTTTACTGGGCTCTCTCCAGTACATCCCTATCTCTCGTTCGCTGAGGAGCCCAGATGGAGACGCTACTTCAGGTGTGGCCTCAACAGAGCTGAGTAGAGGGGAAACATCTCCTTTTCAGCAAAGCACGACAAAATGACTGGAGCATCTCTCCTATGAGGAAAGCCTGAGAAAACTAGGATTATTCAACATGGAAAGAGAAGGCTCAGGATGATCTGATCAATGGATAGTAATCAACGCAGGGAGGGTACAAAGATGTCAGAGCCAGGCTCTGTGGTAAGCAATGACATGACTAGAAACAGAGCACATGAGGCTCTACCTGAATATCAGGGAACACTTTAACTGTGAGAGTGTCTGAGCACTGGCACAGGCTGCCCCAGAGAGGTTGTACAGTCTCCAACCCTGGAGATACTCAAAAGCCATCTGGACACAGTCTTAGGCAGCCTGTTCCAGGTGCCCCTCAAGCAATCCCAGCCTTTCCTCATAGAGGTGCTCCAATACCCTCATCAACTTCACAGTCCTTAGGTAGATTCTCCAGAATGCTCATGCCTTTCTTGTACCACAATTTCACTTGCCAACACTGATGAAGTAAAACTGAAGTCACCAAAATAAATTTCACAGTGAAATCTTAATTCTCAGCAATCTCAAGTGAAGGAACTTGAAAGGTAAAATAAAAACACGTAAAATAGTCGAAGTTGACGACATGTAAAGCTGAAGGATCTTTTTAAGCCTCAAAAGCTTGCCAGTACTTGAAAGCATGTTTCTCATCTTACCTCCATTGAAAACCACCTCTCCAAGACAGTCTTTAGGTACTTTAGATGCACAGCGTTTGTGACAATTGAATCTGCAATCTAAAACAAAAGATAAATAAGCCCATAATACCAGAATTTTACTCCTACTCAAGTAGACGCATTCTATCACAACTTCCATCACAAGCTTCAGTTCAGATGCATACATTTGCACATACTAGAAGACAGTACTGATGAGATCACCTCCAGAAGGAAATGGACAATCTTGTCTGAATGTCTTACGATGATTTGCCAGACCAGTGCACTATGTCAGCACTTTCCCTTCCAGGACAAAAGTTTTCTAATCTCTAGCTTTCTTTCTAGCTATTTTTTCTGTTATGATGCAATTTTTCCCATCCTCTAGTCTGCTCCACACCCTTTTTTCCATTGCTACTTGTTTCAAATGTGTAATCTCTATCATTTTTCCCTACCTGCTGCCTAAGATTTGCAGCCATCATAGCCCTAGGATCACAATCCTAAAACATAGAGCAAGAATGCTTTGCAGTAAACCTCAGAGTTCAGCTCCCCTATCATTCAGATAAAAGATCTGGCCAGGTAACAATGAAGCTCCATTTCTGCCTGCCCTAATTTCTTTGGACAGCAAACCAACAAAGTAAGATACATCAAGTCAAATGTGGAGATAGAACACTAACTTGGATGTGTGCCATTTCTGCATTTAAGTATGCAGTACTTGATATCCAACAGTCCAGCACACATTAATAGCATTACAGGAATTTCCTTTGTTAGTAGCATCACCATAATTTCCAACCACACATCCGCATCATGAATTTTAAACTCTCTACTGTCCTCACTGCTGTTTTGAAACTGATAATTTAGTCCCTTTCTGCTATCATAGAACCCTGGAACACTTTAGGTGAGAAGGAACTTGAAAGATCATACAGTTCTACCACCCTCACCAGCCACAAGCAGGGACAATCTCTCACTAGATCAGTTTGCTCAAAGTCCCATGCAACCTGGTCTTGAGGACTCCCTGGAATGTGGCATCTGTATTAAATTACAGTAACCAAATTACAAAATACAGGATCTAGATCTGACTTGCTAATCAGTAGCTTGTTGTACTTTCCTTTTAAACACAAAGAAATTATTGTCCTCCCATTTAAGTAGGCAAACCCTGAGGCCAGCTACAATCCTGTTTACTTTCCAAGTGCCTAAGAGGAAGCATTCAAGAAAACCAACTAATCGTTCTTTCTATAGCAGTGTTTTCAGTCTGTATTATGGAATATGGTTATTTCACTAGCCTAAAGAGTGCTGGAACAAACAAGATGGTTCAGATCCTATGAGGGAACTACTAGAAAGAATAACTTATTAGGATTGACTCACTCATAAGGTCCATAAAAACACAGTCTCAAACAGTTCCCAGGTCTAGCTCATAAATTAGAGCATTCCATGACACTGTTCCCAAGAGGCAGTTTGCATACAGCCACTGAGGACTGGAAGGCTAAGAAAATTTGTATGTGAGTACAGGCCATTTTGTCCCAGTTGACTTCATTTATTAACATAGTTATAGAGTTAGCCCTGAAGATCAACTCAGAGTTCAAATTCTAGCCTGGAGAATTAAGAAATCCAAGCCTCTGAGATACTCAGAAATATAAGACTGCTGAAAGAACTCAAGCTTTGGGAATGTGAGCAAAAAAAGTCAGTGGGAGACAGTAAAAAAAAAAAACACAGGAAAAAGCAGTATGAAAATGTGTTGATAGTTTGACATCAATTGCTGATATATATATATATATATACATAGCACCACGCTGCTTAAATGAATATCTCTTAATATACCTATTTTTCTTCTGTGTACAAACATAATATATTTTCTAAGGTAACTTTCTATACCTAAACACTATTTTCTATGAAGAGTTTCCTGAGAATGAAGTGGCAACCCCATTTGTTCAGTTGAATATGCAATCACAACCACTGGAAATGGTCAGTAATTTAAAACTGCAGAACATCTTCCGTAGGCTTTGTTATTTATTTACTGCAAGTATCCAGGAGATATGGTGACTGAAGAGTCAAACAGTTAGGGATGCAGACTTTGAGAAGGCTACAAAAACCGCAAATTAATAAAAAGTAAAATGGAAAATAGAATTACTCCCCATCAGCAGTATTTTTAGTCAGCAGAGAGTTATCACAGATATAAGCCTACACTTTTTGTTCTAAGTGACCTCTTCCAACGTGTTGATCTTTGGTATTCACGTTTGATAAACTTGTGCGAAAGACATGAAAAATCCTTACCATATTAACTTCTAGGATTCTCCACTAGTTTTCTTTCCTGCAACAAAGCTAACAAATCTGTACGATCCAGTCATGAAGAGGCAGAAGAAAAGCACAATGCCATAGTTATGTCCTGGGATAGGCATGGAGGAATCTGAGAGCTGAAGTCATGAACATGACCATGTGCTCAATAAAAACCACCTGATGGAGCCTAATCTAGTTCAGGAAAGATACAATCCTTGTAATTTTTTCCAAAAGATAATAATCACTATCCTGTATTAAAATAACGCAACAAAAGATACTGAAGTCTTTAGTGATGAGTGTAGAAGACATTTAACAAAGGGAAGGATTTCCTGTTTTTATTAATAGCTTAGAATTATTGTTGAATTATGATGTTTCCATCCCACATGTGATTAGATCTCAGTTTTCATAAAAATATATATAATGCAAATAGGGGAGACACAATCCTTTCCAAAAAATGTATTTTTTTCAAATATTATACTGCTCTGATTCATATCTGTGGCAGAAAAATAAGTGCATACCTTTACACTGCATTCCTTGACGAAAAAGGCCCTTGAGCAGCCGTTTGCAATACTGACATATGGTGGGACGAGTATAAGAATGAACAGCAAAGGTGTGGGGAACCTTCACTCTGCAAAGCACCATCTTTTCCATCCAGATGGGACGGCCACTCCAGGAGGGAATCCTTTTACTAGGTTCTGGACAGCAGCGCTAGAATAAAGAAGGTATTCATATAGGACTTGCAGCAAACGAATTTCCACCTCATTAAAAAAAGAAAAAGAAAAGGTGGAGTAGATAGTGACCAGATGAGAAAGCAAAATTTGGCCACGAGGCCTCTGACAAAAAAATATTTATTAAAAAAAAAAAAAAAAAAAAAAAAAGACTTGGAATAGGCTTGGGAAGCACAGGAAAGTTTGTACGAACATTTATTTCCACAGGAACTAAAATCCCAAACAAGGTTAAAATTCATTGATGACGTGACAGGGTTGGGTTTTTTTTGCTTTTTAGAGCAACCTGGTAAGGTTCACAAATAGCATATGCTGATCAGCATACAGACCTCATGTAGATACTAAAAAGCCACTATTAAGACTCCCTAGAGCCTCCTCTTCTTCAAGGCGAACAGTCTCAGCTCTCTCAGTCTGTCCTCACAGGGGAGGTGTTCCACCCCTTGGATCATTTCTGTGTCCTTCTTCTGGATGCACTCCAACAGGTCTACATCTCTCCTGTACTGAGGACTTCACATCTGGACACAGTATTTCAGAAGAGGTCTCACCAGCACAGAGCAGAGGGACAGGATCACCTCCCTCGACCTGCTGACCATGCTTCTTTTGATGCAGATACAGCTTTCTCAGCTGCAAAGGCACACTGCTGGCTCATGTCCAACTTACCACCCACTAGTACCCTCAAGTCCACTTTGGCAGGGCTGTGCTTTATCCTTACATCCCCCAGCTTTCACTAGTATCAGGGGTTACTAAGAGCCAGGTGCAGGACCTTGCACTTGGATTTGTTGAACCTCATGAGGTTCACCTGAGCTCACTGTTCATACTTCCTACGTCTCAATGAACGGCATCCTCTCACTCTGGTGTGTCGACCACCAAAAACTTGCTCAGGGTGCGCTCAATCCCACTGCCAATATCACTGATGAAGTTAAGAGCACAAGTCCCAGTACTGACCCCTGAGGGACATCACTTGTCACTGATCTCTATCAAGATGTTCAGCCACTGATCATCATTCTCTGGGTACAATCTCACAATGAATGTCTCATCCACTCATCAGTCCACTCATCAAATCCATACCTTTCCAATTTGGAGAGAGGGATGTTATGTGTGACTTTATCAAAGGCCTTACTGAAGTCCAGCTAGATGGCATTAGTGGCTCTCCCTTTGTCCACTGATGCAGTTACATCATTATGAAAAGCAACAAGGTTGGTCAGACAGGACCTGCCCTTGGAAACCAAGCATCCCTATCACCTTCCCCTCTTCATACACCTTAGCATAGCTTCCAGGAGGATCTGCTCTGTGACCTTCTGCAGCACTGAGGTGAGGCTAATATGACTGCAGTTCCCTGGGTCATCCTTTTTACTCTTCTTAAAAATGGGTGCTATATTGCCTTTTCTCCAGTCACCGAGGACTTCACCTGATCACCATGACGCAATTTAGTTAAGTGGGAAGGACTCCTTTTACCTTTTAGTGAAAGTGGCAATGAAACAAGTGCATCCAATAACAGCCTGCCCTATCTCATGAGTATATCCAGTGAACTCTCAGCAATCGGAATACCCTTCATAACAAGTAACTAGTATGGGTGATGCTTTTACTGCATGCTCTTAATCCCCTGCACCCTTTCATGATAAGGTTGGTTTATTAAGATTTTTAAGCAGAAAGCTTAACAGTGTACCAGAACATTCTCGCCTCTCCCCAGATAAAAGCTTACAATTTGTTCTGATTTAGCCAAACAATTATTCTATACTGATACAGTAATTACAGAATAAACGTGTATTACAAAGGCAGCAAGGTATTTTATCATTCCCAAATTCAAGGTTCTCATAGCTCACATAACCACTAGAGACAGAGTAAGAACAAAGTAACACATAACTTATCATTTCCTTCCATTTCTCACAATAATAATAGCTATCTGTAAATGTCTCAGTCTAGGACTGAACAGAGATTTAAAAATGAACTAAAACCAACCACAGTGGTTAAGTCCAGCTCTCCCATAATCATTTTTAACCACGCATAACACTAGCTACTTCACCAAAGATAAAAAGTTTTAAAACGAGGAATTGTTTCCCCTTTACATTACATACCTCTTCAGAAGCAGAGGATGTGTATTCAGCTTGTGCTGGTCTTGGAACTGAAAGCCCTGCTCCTGGTAAAGACACGTTAGACAGACGCCTTTTTCTCACTCCACTACAGTTATTTGGAATCTTGAAGGCACACCGCTTATGGTAGTTTAATCCACAACCTGAAATAAATGATTTTTCAGACAAAAAATTGAAGAAAAAAAAAAAAGAAGAAGAAAAAAAATTGAAGTAACAAAAATAGTATCTGTATTTTGATAAAGCAGTTGAAAAATTGGATCCAAACGAATGGTAAAGAAACAAACTGTTCTGTTAAACACTCTTAAGTTGATGTGATTCACAGAAGCGGCTTTTTTTGCACTGCTGGCTTTATTTATTGATTTCCAGTAAGTGCAGCTCTAGAAACACGGTATAAGACTCTGAAGCAGCTGATCTCCCTTCTCTCTTCTCCTCCCACCAGGAGGCTTTCATCACTCTTTTGCTCTGGAGAACGGGAGCCAAGGAGCAGGGTTGGTACCTGTCAGCAGGCTGCAGAACGTTCTGCAGCCAGCTGGATGAAGGCCATAAGCAATGGGATTTCCCTTCAGGAGTCTCTCCAAAGAATGTGCTCCTTGTGCAAGGAACAAGTCTGTCAGCTAGATATTTATTCAAAGTGAGAAACAAGTACAATTCTTCAATTGTTTGCCCAAGGTCACACACAATTCGCATTAAAGTCAGGATCAGAATTCGGGTTTCCAGATGCAGACTTCCAACGCTACAAAACATTATGTGCTTCCATTTTGAAGAAGATGCATTTTCCTCTTTCATACAAATATGGATACAAATATCCACAACAAAAATACAGCAAAAAAAAAAATCACAGACTTACCTTCACATTTCAGTCCTTGTCGTACCAAACCCCAAAGCATCTCTCCACAGTAGTCACAAAAAGTAGGAGCCTTGTAGGAATGCACATAAAGTGCATGAGGACGAATCTGAAAATCCTCAACTGTAGCCAAAGCTTTTAAAAAATTGCAGAAAGTTATGGTTCTTGTCATAAGATCAACAATATATTATTTCCACATACTCTTGTTATAAAATGGCAGACTCAAAGAACACTAATGAGCTGTTTACATATGAGTATTATGCTGTATAACATTTAAATACACATTTTGTGTGGAATGCTCTATTTTCAGAAAGCTTGTTTATTAAGGAAAAAATCCATCAGACTGTAGGCTGACAGCCACAACTAATCAACAGTCTGAGTTTGGAATAAAACATGCAATTTTCAGAGTTTGTTGGTTTGTTCTTTTTTTTTTTCCATTTCATGTTTAAAGGCAAACCTCCCTCATTAAGTTAAGAAGGAATAAAAAAAAAAAAAATACAAGCTTTATTAAAATCAGCTTAGAGGTAAATAACTGATAAAAAGTTAATTTTCAACCTGTTTAGCAATTCACAAAATTTTCAACCCGAGGACAGGTTAGACTTTTATCTTCTTCAGGACTTTCTCAGTAAAAGTTATTAGATTGAACTTGTCCAAACAGAACTATGGATAGAGTTTCCATGGAACACTGGAAACTTCACTAGACCTCTTCTGTTTCTTAAACAAGCACTAATACATTTAAAATGAGTTTTTGTCCTCTTTTCTTTCTCTGAAATGAGAAAAACTGAATTTATGGCAACATTATATTCCCCTAATGGCTATTAGCCTTTGATTACAATATATAATAACACTTCACATTCAGATTTCCATGTCTCAGTTTAAAAAATCCTATTGAAAGAGATTTATTTGTCTTCAAAATGCCTCAGATCCTCGTGGTCTGTCTCTATTTATAAGGAAACTGTCAGAGATTGTCAAGAAGATACACACAAAAGTTTCCCCCAGTGTGCCATTAACCAGAAGCAATGAAAAGCTCAAACCAAGATGATCAATTACTGAACATCCTAAACTTGCCTAGAACAGTGGGTCCTGAATTGCAGCCAAGAAACTCAGCCTTATGACTCTGAAAATCATACTTTATTGACCCAAGTAATAAACCCCAATACAGCCAAGACTTCTGTCTTTCTAGAATGCAGCCTCAGTCTGGCACTGACTCCTCAAAGCCTTGAAGAACTGCTCAATATTGGTTCAGCTTCTATTTGCAATTTAGCTAGCAAGTGGTCTACAGCTGATTTTTAGTTGACTCCAATGGAGTTTTTCTGAAGCACGTACAATCCAGGTTAGTTAGGGTACTACATGTCAATACCACTGCTGCTACAGACTTCATTATTTCAAAGAAACTGTTTTCAAACACTGCAGTAACTCTTAAGACTGTGTTCTCACAGGTATGAATTAGCAACTGCATTAATAGGAAGCTTTTAAAAGCAATACAAACCGTCAATGCAAAACCTACAGGCTGAAAAAACTGTCAGATCTAAGCAAAAGAAAACCAACACCATTGAAAAAGCAAATCCTGAATACTACCTGCATTTCACCTTCAACAATTAATAAACTCAAAGAAGATTAAAACACAACAATGAAACAACAACAAAAGTTAGCACTGATGCATCAGTACCACTCAGTTTTCTTGGAAATCTCCACCCCAAAACACTGACCCAGTGTGAGACTACTTAATCAAAAGAGCTCAAGGCAAGCATGATATTAATAATCCATAAGGGCCCGTTTTCTTTTAAGCAACTGAATAAAGTACCTTCCACTGTTAGAACAATACCTACCAGAGAGAACAACCTCAACAAGATCACCCTCATGTATCTCTTCTGCTGATGTAATCCGTTGCAAAATATTATCTGAGTTCAGGTCATGCCGGAAGAGGAGAATTTTGTCATACATGCCAAAGAAACCACACTCTGGGAACTGTAACAAAAAGTAAACTCAAATTAACACGATTTTTGCTAATCCTATTCACAAACTGAACTTCTTTTTCTTTTAATAATAGCTACAGAACTTCTGTGTTTTAAGTGTCCTAAAGGCGGGGGGGGGGGGGGGGGAGGAAGCCTGATCTGCTTGACTTATTTTTGAGGAAATGGAGCATTTGGGGTTTTTCTTTGGGTTTTTAATCTCTGACATGAGTAATCAGTCTGGCCAACCTGAAAACCAACACAGATCTTTAACTCAGCTTATCACCTCCTACAGGCCTCACTTCACAGATATTCTGAGCAGCCAGGCAGTCTGCTCCAGACACCTCAGGAGCACCTGCCACATTTCCTTAGAGAAGCAAGCAAAAAAGGCTCCATGCTGGCATTCCACAACAGATTAGATTTGCAGGCATATTAACTAAATTCATCCCAGTGACAGAGAGTAATACTCCAAATTCATATAGTAAACAGATATGGATGTTTCCACCCTGGAGGTGTTCAGAGCCAGCCTGGATGAGGCTTTGAGCAACCTGGTCTAGTGGGAGATGTCCTTCCCTATAGCAGAAGGGTTGAAACTAGATGATCTTAAAAGCCTTTTCCAACCCCAACCATTCTATGACTCTATGTAGTACATGGCATGCTATATTTTCATGACATTTCACTGAAAATAGTTTTCTTATTCTGTATTTGCTTCACTCTCTAAAATATCAGTGAATGTTATTAACTTATTAAAATAAACAGTTTAAAAATTAACAGACAGTTCACAGAGAGAAGGGGCAGGAGTAGACCCTGGAGAGCAATGAGTATCAATCAATCAGTTTCTTTGGCCCTTTTACTTAATGCAGAACTCAATCAAACTCAAGGTGTGAATAAACACACAGGAGTGCTTGACAGATGACAGGAAGTGTGGGAAAAAGCACAGAATAGCATACGACAAATTTTCAATTGATTAGGTAGCAAACAGACTACAGTTTGGTAGTATAGGCCTTGCATAGTCACTAGCAGGGTCTAAACTGCATGAAAGCTGTGGTGTATCAATTGTCCTCAGCTAAAGTAGCCAAAGACTTGTTTCTACCAAATCAAACACATAATGAAGGTATCCGTCCTGGCCATTGTTTTCACACTCCCTTCCCACTCAGAGAGAAAATAATTTCCTCTTTCCGGCAGCAGTTTCATCCAAAATATTAAAGTGGCCCTCTCTGTTTTGGTGTGCACGTCCTGTACGTTTACAAACTTTCACAATAGGCTTCTGTGGGACGCAGAGGCCTTGAGGGGCTATTTTACATTCCTCACAAGAAGGTAAAAGGGTTGCTCATTGTCCAACTGCTGCCTGGACACCGATGGCCCCTTATGCCAAATCACAACAGATTTTCCTCCAGTCCCCCATATTTGTAAATCTGGCCCTTCTGTAAAGCTACAAAGCCTTCCGTGTTCAATTACTAAGGAAGTACATTATATTTACAGGATTTGAATATATGCTCTGAGGTATTACTCCTTGATCTCATACATACTGTTCAGCCATGAATCACATTTAATGTTAGCATCAATAACCTGAAGTTAACGCATCCATGCTGCATTCAATTTTATTCCTCAAGACAACTTCTAATTGTAGTATATCAACTGCACCACCTTGCTGACTAACAACTCCAACAAAAGGGAGAGAAAGCTAGCACAGACAGAAGCTATCAGCCTGCAGATAAATGTGATACTTCTTACTGACACTGGTAGTTAACTTCAGCTGTCAGGACAGACAACTGATGATTCAGAGGTGGTCCGAACTATTGCCTCTTTGTTCTCAGTTCACAAACTCCCCTACTAACCACAAGTGTTATGGACATAATATATGGACATAACATCACAAATCTGGGATATTTCACAGATTTAAGACCCTTTCTTCTGATAAAGATACATCTCTTTTTTTAATTCCTCAAGCCCATAAATCTATCATGCAGCTGCCAGAGCATCCCTACACGCTGGATGCAGGGTATTCCACCCCAGTAACTAGAGATCACAATCACATACAAAAAAGCATTTCTTGTATAATCTACAGATGGATAGTCAAATCATCTTTGTGACAGCAAGTGTAATCATTAAAAACACAATTTACTGTTACATTCCTTCAAAAGTAGCAACAACATGAATGCCAAATTTTGTAAACAAGTGTAGCACCTGTAACTAAGGTCTGGGTTTCATGTAAATTGCACACTTACACTCAGTTTATTTTTATGGAATAAAAGTACCGTAAGAGAAAAAGCAAAATCATCCACTACTAGAACAGTTGGCAACAACATTCTCAAACAGCTCTACATTAATTAAATTGACATTTTGAGCTGTTTGTTAGGAGTGCTTACGATACTGCGGTTACATGTTTTACTGCCCTCATCTCTCAAAAAAGAGTACACCTACACATAGATGAAATTACTTGCCTGTTTTCACAACCATAATATTGAACCCATAGAAGATAATACCTCTATTTACAAACACCATCCTGATAAACAGCAGAATTACAATCCTGGGCCGAACAAGACTAGCAGAATTCTGTGGTAACAAGTATTGCAAGTTGTCTGCATACAGCTGCTGCAGATGCATGTGACAGACTTCATTCAGAACACACTTCTATATGTTTTGTACAGCCAAATTGTTGGAATACCTATGTATCCATATTGCCAGCAAGTAGAAAGACCAGAGTGAGTGAAAACAAGCACCAACAACCAGAGTGGGGCTGCCGCCTCAGCAGCTTATGTATTCAGGTGCCGGCAACTGGGGAAACTGGGATCCAGCAGCCACTGCTGGGCAGTGCACCTGAGCCCAGCATGTTTATATGCACAAGATGCCATTACCAGAGCTTCATCCTGAACTGCCAAAGGGAGAAGGATGAGGCTGTTAGTACTGCTTGTGCACCCACAAGTGCTCAGTGAGGGAACACAGCTGTGTGTCCGGCACCCCTGTGCCTGTACCCACTGGGAGCACACAGCCTCCTGTTGCTTGAGCCTATAGCTGTCTGCAGACTGCCGGATTCAGTCCTCCCTAACCACACCTTTCACATCTGATAAACAAGTCCTGCCCTTCCCTTGCATTCCCCTGTTAGACAAGAACAGACCCTACTGCACGGAGTCCCTGAGCATTCCCTTCCACGTGCCTGAGCTCAGACCACACTTACCAGACCGCACACAGGCCTGGGTGCCTCGGGCTGCCTGCCCTCTGCACAACCGGCCCCGAGCAGCACAGGTGGCCCACCATAGCCCACACCTAACATGCTTGGCTTAGCTTTGGTGCTCCTGGCAGGCCTGCAGTGCCCTGCTCTGCTCTTCAGCAGCAGGAATACAACATTCCCTGCTGGCACTTCAGGCAGGATGCGTGTGGACTGCTGGCCAAGAACAACCTCATCAATTAACACGGGGATTTTTCTGTTGAGGTGTTTCTTCCCCCCTCAAGTAGTATCTCTTAACAGAATGTTTACACAACCTTAAACTATACTCAAGAACACTACCGAATTTTTCTCTTTCGTAGCACAGCACAGTACAGCTTTCATAGCTGTCCTTACTCTCAATTACATGAAGTTGTTAAGGAGGAACACCATCAAGCTCCTTTGATGTGTTAAGAGCTCATAATGTAAACTTGAATACAAAACTCAAAGCCGAGTTTTTTAAAGCCTGTTTTATTTTACAGGATTATGTAGCTATTACTTTCTTGCCTAAAAGCCCAAACCATCTGCACAGTCACTCAGAAAACAAACTGCTAATCCCAATATTACTGTTTCCTAAAAGCAAAAGGGAGACTGTTCCCAGTGCTAGCAGTTCCAAAAGAGCATCTTACAGGAAATCACTTGCGGGAAGTCTACGTATGCGATGGACTGTGCCAAGTTCATCTCTGGTACACGAATATTAACATACATGAAGAATATATGTGGTCCTTTGCACTGGGGCAGTACTAGCACAGTTATCACTACTGCATTATTAGGGTTATGCTGGGAAAAACGATTGGCATCACTCGAATGCTTAAAGTAAGTATTACAACATGTCTAGTTTTAATTGATAGCGCATTACACCGTTCCTTTTCCCCAGACAAATGCAACATACAACTGGGTTTCTTTCTATCTTGGCAGTAACTGAAAAATCCTTCTAGTTCAAGTTCCAGGACTTACTTTACGAAGTTCTGGACCAGTTGCCAAAAATTCACACTGGGGAAAAGCGTAGGCGGATATTGTTTCAAGATCCAGTATCTCATGACCCATCATAACTCAAAACAAATGCTTCAAATCACTGGAAGTTAATCCCCAAGTCTAATGGTGCAAAATACCCTTACCTTGGAAAGGCTCTTCATTCACTGAAATCACTCTCATCCATTCTCCTGCATGCTTATGCAGCTATCCACTCCCACTCTTCAAAACCATGTGCCAAATCACATTATCACACAGAGAACTAGGCTTCAAGCATGGTGCATGAGATACTTCCCTCTCCGGATGCCTCAGTACAGACACACTTGGACTACTGCTTGGCTAGGTTTTCCAGCACAGAAACCTATTAACACACTGCAGATGCTCCACTGCCCTGCACGTATTTCATCTCTTTGCCCCCTAACCCCCCCTAGCCCCCTCCCCCATTTTATTGGAGGCCTGTTTGCCTCTTGTGCCCCAGCTCTCTAACTCTGCTGCCTTATTTAGCTCCTACAAGGAAAGCAGATGGCAAGTCAAGAAGGCAGACCTACAGGGAAAAACATTCAAATACAGCTCATGAGTACAAAGCATGGTTTGGATTCATTTCAGAGCCACTCAAAAATAAGCACTGTGAACCATTACAATAATAACTTGGAGGTGCAACAAAAAAAAAAAAAGTGGTTGCAGTATTACTACCTTCTTAGTACACCAAATTACTAAAAATGGATCTCTATAACTCTGAGAGTAATGTCGATCAATTGTAATATGATCTTTGCAATGGGATTCTTTTACTTCTCAGTATTATATTAGTAAAACATCTGTTAACAGTTTAGAAATCATTTTAAGCTTCAAGTCAACACCTCTGCCACAAACGGGTTAGATAGTTCCCCACTATTACGACAGTGTCCAAACCTTCAGAAGACATCTCACAGTCATTCCACATGTTTTGGTCTTCTCACAACATTTTTTACCCTCTTCAGCAGCCATTAAAGAAGAACTATCTATCTAAACCACTGCAGTTCAGTTCCATTAAAACTGAAGTTCTTTGGTATACAAATAATACAAGCATACAGTTAATTGTCACTTGGTTAAAAAAGACAACAGCATTATTTGTATGTTTTACATGTCAGGCTCTTTTTTCCCTGATTTTCAAAGCAAAATGTTTGGACACATCTTAGCTTTTATCTCCTTCTCCCAAGTGTAGTTCATCTTCAAAGAAAACTGGCTTGTTTTCCAAAGAATCCACAGACTTCAGTCATAACTCAATTATCAAAAATGAAATCTCACTTAGACTAATTAAAATGAGAGCCAGAACAATCAAGAAAGCACATGCATACTAACAATCACATGCAACTCAGTTTAAATTTTCAACCAAGGAATACCAGAACCAAGACACTTATAAATGCAGTTGAAGTACGAAGCCACACAAGCAGTAGAAAGACCCACAAACATGCAGAATATAACTCCTTTTGAATGCAACTATACTTGCTGTGACTGTGTTCTCCACACCTTACACAATTCAGAGCACTGAATAAATAAATGAGTACATGTTAAACACTGTAAGTAGCTATTAACAATTCAAAGCTTGAATTTAGACAAGGGAAAATGACATATTGTAGCACTAAATAAAGAGGAAATTAACAGTAATAAGAAAGCGTTGATAAGAAGAAATTTAATGTAAACAATGTCACCTTAAGACTGTACAGAGAAAAAAAGATGACCAAAAAAAAAAACAAACTTGAAAAGTGGTAAAGACTAAAGTACAAAGAAGCATAAAGAAAGATGGAAATCTAGGTAGCCGTAAGAATACAAAAGCAAATTTGATGCTGTGAAACAGAAAATTACTTCAGTAGTTGAAAGAGTGATCAAGGTGGGATGACCAAAAATGAGGACAACAAAAATGCTATTCCCAGCAATTCAAAGACACCAAATATAGAAGTAACAGGAATTGAGATAAAAGCAACAGATGCAAAATATGCATTTCAAACTTTTATATTAGCAAAGGAGAGAATCTTGAGGCCACTACAAAGATAAAAGTGAAAAAAACAACATACAGAAGAGATGGTTTGATGATAGCAGAATTGCAAACATTATTAGTGGAGATGATTTAAGAACAATCTGAAACAGAGAGACCATAGAAGAAAAAATTACTTTTGGAGGTGAACTCAGAAAGATAAGATCCAACACAGACACAAAAAATACAAGGCGGGATCAAATTCAGTATGAAAAAGATAAAAGACAAGAAACAAGAGTAGCAAGCATGAATGGAAAACTAGAAATATAAAGGCAGAGAAAGATAAGCAAAAGAGTGACAAAGTAAATTTGGGTTGGCTTTGGTTTTATTTTTAACTTTTGAGTTAGGAAGTATAGCCACAAGACGTTATGAAAATACAGAGGGAGGTTTATTAATCAGTAGGACAGAAGAAGTGCCCCCCTTTGACTGTAAGAGGGTGCAGTGAAGTGGAAAGAAAAAAAAAACTAGGTTGGAAGATTAGAAACAGATTGTAGAGGTTGGCAGCGTATCAGCACTCAAGTCAAAGAGACGGCAACGGTTAGAAAGAGCGATGACAATTTTGTGCAAACACCCTAAGATAGGTGAACAAGTGGCTGACTTCAGAGCAAAACGTAGCAAGGCCATTGGAAGAAAGGTATGTAAAAGAGGATGCTGCATATGACTGAAAATGAAAAGTGTGAAATATAGGTTAATCGACAAAAAGGGTAGATAAGGGAAGTTTCAAAGTCACATAAGTAAAGACATGCTTAAGAAAAACTTGCCTTGCAAATACTCAAGCTATTGAAGTAATAACAGAACAATAAAATGTTTTTCATTTACAGCTTTTACTTTAACTAGGAGAAATAAGTAAACTGAAATAAAGCACTTATAACACCATATGCTGCCTTACATAATTCTCAGCTTGCAGACAGCGGTGCATCACCACATGTAAGCTTCTAGTTTTAGACTAGCAAGCAGCACGCTCTGCTTCTTCATATCCGGAACAAACAGTGTTTAAACGCAAGATTGAGAGCTTGTCTCTGTAACACTTTATCACAGTGCAAGGACACATTCTGCCCATCTACAGCTTCTCCTACAGACAGCTCTCTGCTTTTAAACACACTTTCTATTCCCATCTGTTCTTGCTTTGGTTCTTCTTCAGACTCTCCCTGACAACTGTACGTCTGGTACTTCAATATACAGCAATCTACATAAGGAATGAACAGAAAAGATGGATTAAGACTACGATCAATAATCTTCTGAAGCATCCCTATTGTGTCTCAAGCCAGGCTTTGCTGAGGACTTCTTTTAAGCATTCCAATATGCAAAATCATTAACTTAGCAATCCACAAATTCAACCTGAAAAAGTAGTTTTGCTCCTCTCCTGATGTTGGCCATATTTAACAGAGCTGTGAGACACATCAAATCTTTGCATTGCTCATCACTCTCTCCTGCAAATACATGCCTGCTGCTTCTTTAGTTTCAGTTCTGCTGATGCTACTTTTAAGCACCCTTCTGCAAACACTGAACAAGCTGCACAGAACAGCAGCATCTGAAACAGGAAGCACAACTGATCATCACCAACACATTAAGACTGGTAAGACAAAAAACACTGTGAAAATGCATTAGGTAAACACAGTGCTTAGTTTCTAACCAAACTGCTCCCTCAAATAAGTTTTGTTCAAGATAGGCAGAGAAATACGAGTCTGAGATATGATTTAAATGAGTAAGGAAACTTCTGTTTAATCCTAATAGAGTAAAATACCATTCAAATAAGAAGACAAGCTATGAACAATTCCAAATATGAAAGATCTCCGTCCTTTTTCATTAAAAAAAATGCAGCAGTAAATTGCAGGCTAACTGCAGAATTATCACAAGAACAAACTACAATATCCAAAAAGTGATAACCAGGAATTGGTCAAGAAAAGACAGTATGAGCAAGCTGCAGAATGCCAGAGCAAAGGGAAGCTTTAACACCACTGAATTTCAAAGGCATGCCCAATAGCTTCATGTCTGCAACTGGAAAAAAACAGACAGCCATATGCACAGCAGAAGAACACTGTTTACAGCTTTTTACACAAATCAGGGATTTATATATTAGCACTAACACATTCAATATGCTTGCAACAGCCACCAGCTCTATGAATAAAATGCAGGCAGGACATCTTACTGTCAGACAGAGGGTGGAGGGAGGATATTGCCACTTGTGCACTGGGTGCAGAACAACTCACGAAAGATGAATCTACCGTACATTTCCTGGTGAGTTTGCTGTTTGCAAGCAGGCACTCATTGAGTACTGGTAGCATCAGCTGCAGAGCATGCACTGAAACAAAGCCAGATGGGAAAAGGCAAACTCTGATCCCAAAATCTTTACCAGTTTTGCAGTAGATTAGGCTCAGCATGTAATAAGCTCCTTAAGCCATACCAAGAAATTGAGCTAGAGAACAGAAAGGAAAAGTAAGCGTGAATATATTTGTTTTCATCTTTCTTCAAGAGAGAAGACAGGATATATGCACACACAAGAGGGAGTTACACAGAAAGAAAAAGGCCCTAAAATGGCTGCAAAAATCGCACCTAACGCATGTAGCACAGGGGGAAAAAAAAATACAGAAGAAAAAAAAAATTGACCCACATAACTTGTCTGTTTAGAAAGGCACTAACGTGATGAAGCACATTGTGGTAAGCCATAAAATTATTATGAAATCAACTTGCCTGCCAACTAATTTGTAAACATTTGGAAGATGCAATGGGTTGTGAGATGGGGAAAAAGATATGCAAGTATATGCAAACAAGAGTTCATATAATATTTGCATTCAGTTTCTCTCAAATACTAATGGAAAAACAGCTACCTAGTAAGACTAATCAATAAAAGACGCCAACCATTACAGTGAAGGACAGGGAGAAAGCAATTCCCTACAAAATAACATATCCTCAACTTCCTTTAGGGATAAAAGCAATTATTTCATAATTAATTGAATGAAACGGTGTTAACTGTTCCTCAGGTTGGTTAGTAGTATCTAACCTGCCTAACATAAATAAGGATAAAACGCGGGTACAAAATGACATCAATGTTATTCCATTCTCAGACAGAATTTTGCAACAGTCTGGCCAATATTTCAAAAGTATGGTAAGATTTCTTCCTTTTTTTTTTTTTTTTTTTTTTTTGTCAACCATCTCTTAGTAGGCATTATGTTAACAGGCTTCTCATAGAAGAGTAGAGCCTGTATTTGGTATAAGGAAGAATGATGCCGGGGCAGTGTGAGCTGTTGAGTGGGTTTTTTTTGTTTGTTGTTGGGTTTTTTGGGGGTTGATTGTTTTTTTTTAATTACTAACTAGAAACAACAACAAAAGCTAGCATCACGCAAGTCTGCAGGCTCACAGTGTATTTCTGTAGCCACAATTGGTCCTCTGATTACAGCTGGCTGTACTGTACCAAGAATGCCTCATAACAGCAGGAGGAAGGACAAACTTTAGTAAAAACTTGATGACAAAGTTAGTGGAACTCTGATGACAGTCACTGAAAGCAAAAAACACATTCACCATACTGTGAAAACTAATCCTTGAAAGCAGCTTACTACTACATTTCTTTTATTGGATTTCACAAGCAAGAATGCAACAGAAAGGTTTATTCCGTTTAAATTGAAAGCTTCTATCCTGGCAGTCAGCTAAATCTCTTTGTGTGCAACTGCAAACATCTACCAGGGATCTTTGTATCAGACTCGCCGTGCATTTCACACCGATATTCCTAGCAGCTTGTTAGAAAACAACCACTGCCATCAGCAGAATGTGGTGCTGTTATACCATACCTTCTGGTAAACTATAGAGCACACGAGGTCTTTAACAGCAGAGAGGGACAGGTCCTGAGCTTCAATGGTGACAGTCTCCCGCGTGAGACCAATCTGCAGAAGGAATGAGACCCCATGCATAGAGCCCCGGGAGTTGGTGAGGCTCTGCGTGCTGAAACTGCCATTGGAGAGACGGCTGGAGAGTCCCGACAGGGGACTCGAAGACAAACTTGGGGTTTGTGGTGCAGCAGCATGACATGTGGGCGGGGAAAACTTCTGTAAGGATGGGGGAGAAGAGTCGTTTGCTGACATCTGACTTGATTTAAACTGTCGAGATCTCCCTAGTAGGCAAATTCTAAGAAAAATGTGGTCAGTTCTTGGTTTGAAATTAAACAAGGATAATCTAACTTTCCCTTTCTTCGTTCAGCAAAATGCCCCTGACCAGTAAAACTTGTTCATCTTCCCTTTCATTATGTGGAAGCCAGAAGCTGGAAGTTGCTTCAATTTAAAGGTTCTCTTTCCACAGATCAGCCACAATCAGCTGATCAGAAGCAGACTGCTTTCCCTTAGCACCGGGTCCAGACAACGGGGGCTTACATAAAGGCCCCAGAGAAATACACCAGCACTGTTGTTTTATACTTGTCCTTCATTTTTGTGTTAAAAAAAAAAGAAAAAAAAAAGAAAAAAAAAAAAGCTGGAAACGCAGATGGAAATAAACGTTGGTCATTCATTAACAGCGTCCTCTCTCATCTAACCCAACAGCCTGTATGCTACATGCAAATCCATCTTCATGCAGATAGTCTTTCAGAATGCAAAAAAAAAAAAAAAAGAGAGAGAGAGAAGGGTGTCCTTAGGCAACAACAGAAGTCCACGTGTCTGATAAATCTCCTTCTTCAGAAGATGTCTGAATTCACAGGACGTGGTCAACTCGGAGATCAGCAAAGGTATCCAACTTCATCTTTATAAAATATTTTAGCTCATGAAATGCAGGAGCAGAATTTCTGAAGACACAAACACATTAAATGTAACCTCTAAATTCACCCAGATAACCTCCAGCATTTTGAAACGTTGTACTCTGCCTGTAGGGAAAAAGATACAGTTATTTCACATGAAATGCAGGAAGTTGTTTTGCCATTAACTCAACTCTGCTTTCGAGCAGAAGAATCACCAGTTCCATTTGCTCAAATACAGCATAAATTAGTAACATTTTCTACTTAAAACTTGAAGTTAAGTCTCTTTATACTGTGTGATACACAAAACAAACCAGACTTCATGCTGCCCAATACATTATCACATCTTTTAATTAACAGCAATTTAGAACCACAGGATGGTTTGGGTTGGAAGGGACCTTTAAAATCACTTAGTTCCAGCCCCCCTGCTATAGGCAGGGACACCTCCCTCTAGGTTGTTCAGTGCCCCATCCAGCCTGGTCTCGAACGCTTCCAGGGACAGGGCATCCACAACCTCTCTGGGCAACCTGTTCCAGTGTCTCATCACTCTCACAGTAAAGAATTTATTTCTAATATCTAGTCTAAATCTACCCTCTTTCAGCTTAAAGCCATTTTCCCTTGTCCTATCACTACACGCCCTTATAAAAAGTCCCTCTCCAGCTTTCCTGTAGGCTCCTTCAGATACTGAAATTTAGCAGAGCAGGAAAGAACTCAATAAAAAAAGAAGGGGGGGGGGAGTAAACCACAGCTCTGCTCTGTAGGCATATGCAGAGCTGCTCGTAGGTAGGGAAGCAAATTTGTCAAATGCACAGAAACATCCAAAAAACATAATGCCAAGGCTCAGAAAACCTGTATGTAGAACGTACTCAGGATACATTTTAATACTTCTATTCAAAACAACTAGAAAACAGGAGCAGGAGCACAAACTCTAACTACAGGAGAACTTGCATAGCATGCAATAGAACATTAGTTCATTTGAAAAACAACAGTTAATGCCTACATGTCTGATTACAATGGAATTCTGCCACAACCTTTAAAACCAATCACTTCATGACTGAATCCTGGATTTCTGTGATTTTTTCATGACCAGACACCAACTACTTGTTACAAGATGCTGTACCATCTGATTCAGCACTTCAAGCACTGGCAAGTCAAATGTTAAAACATGTGCATGCAACCATATCTGGACCCAAGCAGATCTCAATTGAGTCACATTTGCACATTTGGCAGTGCATTGATTTTTAGTGATAGGATCAACTGTTTAAACACCATCATATTTACTCTTTAGTATGAGGTCATGTCAGACATTTCTAACTAGTTTCTGTTCTCACTTATTTTTGCGGAGTTGAGTCAAAACAAGTTAATTAACCAGGACTTGATTCTAGCCAAATGTGACCGAGATGCTTGAAAATAAACAGCCTCAGATTGCCCATGCAATGTCTTCAAGGGAAAAAATTATCTGTATACGGTCCAAATACACAGATATTATGTAGCACTCAGTTTTTAAAGAGGCATAGAACCATATGGGACTCAAAAATTAGTAAGCTTAGATATTTTTCATTCCCTGAAGAAGAAAAAACGATTAACAAAAATAAATAAATCAGAGACATTTTTACAAGAATTAAATGAAATTTTTGAATAGGAGTGCCAGTTTATCACATGCAGTATAAACTTTCACAGAAAGAAAATCAACTCTTTACACAGGACGATAGTGATAGGATGAGAAGGAATGGTTTTAAACTAGACGAGGGGAGATTTAATAATTAGATGTCAGAAGGAAAATATTTACTCAGAGATTGGTGAGGCACTGGCACTGCTGCTCAGAGAAGCTGTGGGTACCCCATCCCTGGAGGTGTTCAAGGCTGGGTTGGATGGGGCCTTGGGCAGCTGAGCTGGTGGGGGACAGCCCTGCCCATGGCTCAGGGGTGGGGCTGAGTGGGCCGCGAGGCTCCTTCCTACTGAAAACTATTCTGTGGTTCTATTCTCACTAGAGCTATGGCTGATAACTGATAAAGGACTTCATTCAACAGATGATATACTGCTCCTATTCACCAACATAACAGCTCAACAACTCACTGCCACTGCGTTCTAATAGGTGCATAAAGAAGCAGGGCTATATAAACTGGAAGGAAACGGCAATCAAAATTCCTAATGGGGCTACAGAAGAGAGAATAAACTGTTACCTTTTGGATTTCCAGCACAGGCATCTACAAAGTAAGACCTACAAACACCCAGGAGCTGCTGGACTGTTGGCAAAGACACCTGGAAGGGCCACTTGTGCCCTAAGGAGCATGCTAACTAGGGTACCCACAAAGGACATAAACAGGAAGAGAATAAGGGCAGCAGCTGTAACACCGAGGTGCTTTTCTCAACAAAGCAGCTTCACAAGCCTTCAGTTTTGCTTGAAGATTACTTACTTTTGCGTTCACAGACACCAAAGACAAAAAACACCAAGCCTTAGGGGTAGAACCAAAAACGAGCAATACCTAACCAACACCATAGGAAACGGGAAAGCCGTATGACGTGAGAGGGTCTGCTCTGGGAAATCAGTGCAAACACGCAGCCTAAGCTCAGCTATACCAGCCTCGCTGGAACGCTACCTATATTTACCACAAGCGCGATGCCTGTGCACGCACACAGCCCTTCCACACGGCGCACACTCGCACTAAGCCTGTCACGGAGCTCATTCCGCTACCGCACAGGACGGGATGGATCCTTCTAAGGAAGGAAACCCACGGGCGCTGCCCGCTCGGTAGAAGCGAAGCGCGGAGCCGCTCCGGGACGCGAACCCAGAGGCATTCCGCAGCACATCGACAGGGTGCCGCGCGATCCGCCACTCGGCGATGATGCGGCCTCGGCCCCGCACGCAGCGCCGTCCCGGCTGGGGCCGCCCGCAGCCCCCGGGCAGGGCCGTGCCGGCGGCGGCGCCGCTCCCGCGGCGACAGGAACTTTCCGAGTCCGCCTCCGCCCTTCCCCGG
>NW_024884142.1:70513409-70598437 GCF_019232065.1 Centrocercus urophasianus | reverse complement strand
TCTCCCCCGCCGCGCAGCCCCGCGGCTCCCCGCACGCACCAGAGCCGCCCGGGCCGGGCTGCGGCGCGGGGGCTGCCGGGAGCTGTAGTCCCGCGACCCCACCGCGGTCCGGGGCGCCGCGAGGCGGCGAACTACAGCCCCCGGCGCGCCCCCCGACGGCGGGGCGCAGCCGGCGAGACGGCGCGTGCGCGCTGCTGCCCGACGGAGTTTCCGTTACTTTCCTCGCCCGTGGCGGTGGGAGCCCGGAGTCGCTAACGGGACGGCTCGCCGCTCACGGCCGCCGCCCGCACCTCGCCTCGCCTCACCTCCGCAGCCCTCTCGGCTCCCGCCGTGCCGGAGTACGGCCCCGCGCCGTCCGGCCTCCGTGGCGTTCTCACAGCTCCTCCCGCCGCAGCTCGAGCTGCGCCCCGCGCCTGCCTCCCTCCCGCGGTCCGCCTCCCCCGCCCTCCCCCGGCCCTCCATCCGCGCCGCTTTCGGTTCACCTTTCCGGGCGGCGGGTGGCGCGGCGCAGTGCCGCCGCGATGTCTCCGCGGCCTCGGACGCGGCCCTTCGGCTCCGCACAGGAAATGCTTGACCGAGTGTGTCACCGGATCGCGCCGGCCTCGCCGCCGCCGCGCTGACCTGGCGGCTCCGAGCGGGTGAGGCCGCTCACCGCTCTCCGTGCTCCCTGTAGGGAGCTGGTGCTTCCCCTCAGCGAGTGGCCGGGCCCGCCGCCGTGCTCCAGCCGCCCAAATCCTTCACCCAAATCCTGTATTCCTGCTCAGTGTCAGTAGTGCCGCATCGCCAGTGCGTGTATCCGGAGCAAACGCTGTGTGAAACTGGTTACAAATCAAAGCTGCGCTCCAGCCCCAAAGCTCCCTCCTAGAGACAACCCATCATCTCCCTTCTGGCTTTGGTTGCATTTCTGTGTACAGCTCTTAACGCAATATCCACTATCATCATCATTTGCCGAAGTTTAAATGATGCATGCGTGGCAGGGAAGCTGCTAACAGAACTTGACAGAACTCTAGCTCTCTGCTCGGCGTGCATAAGATGAAGAAGCTGATTAGTGCTATGTCACTTGTGCTGTTTGTAACGAACGTTTTTCATTTCCTTCATCTTATGCTCCTGGGGCATGACCCAAGACCCGCTGCAGCTCAGCAGAGGCTTTCTACTTACTTCACTCAGTGCAGCTGATATGGCATGTAACGAAGGCTGCGTTCCCACTGGAGAGAGTTCACTTGATAAAAAATTAGCCTGAAGCCGCTCACTGAAATCTGGAACTACTTTTAACCCCAACTGTAGCAGCTAAGCGCCCATTCTGCTTTTAAGTGGTTTCAAATGCTAAAAAACACCCTGGGACTTTTTAATGGAGGCTATTCCATGAATAGAGGATGTTCTCGCTAAAGTTCTGCACCAGATAACTGAGCAATACTCATTTCCCTTTTCCTCCTGAAGTGGGACTCCCACACACCAGCACTACAAACAGAGCTCACCCCACCACCATGAGTTCCTGTGTGTAGCACAGCAAGGAGTCACACTGCACAGTGCTTAAAGCTTCTCGCAATCTGAGTAACAGCCCCACAATGGCCATTTATGGACACTACCAGATGGACGTTAGGAATTACCAGTCACTGCACAGAGATTATACTTCTTTGTGGAGAAGCTCAGCTTTGTATCATCCGACCAGGCTGAAGCCATTCAATTTGCTGCCCTAAGCCATAATATCTGCTTTTTCAGAAATGAGAACAGAAGATGGATTAGTTGAAATCGATTTATTATAGAACATGGGAAAGCATCCATCAAAACAGAGCAAACAGTTATAAGCATTCATGCAGCGGTACTTTCTGCTAAATGAATACTCCTAAGCATCCAAAAATGGCCTGTTTGCAAAGATCTCAGAGCAAAACACGTGTGAAAGCAGCTCTGCATGTCAGCAGCTATGTATAGAGAAGCACATACAGCTGTGCATATGCCCAATAGAGCCTATGTGCTCACGCAGCGCAGCATTACAGCAGCACCAGCCCTGGCTGTGCCAACTGACACAACTGTTATGTTTTGAAATGTTTGTGACTCTCGTAATTAGTGATTTCCTGTGGAATTCATTGAAGTCCTTCATCTCTTTCAGAGCCCACATCAGTCTCAGAGCTTGTTCTCACTGCAGAGATCTTTCTCTACCAAACCCAGCTGCACTTCGCTAATTGCTATCTCCTCTAGGTGCCAGATGACAGGAAATACGGGTAACTTATGCTGTATTTATTTACTTTTTCAAACCCCATCTTTTCATTCTAGACGGGTCACTGTCTGTAATGTAGAAAAGCTGCATTTGGAACAACTGCTTTTTAACTCTGAAAACACATCCTTTATATCCCAGTTTGAGATTACTTCTATAGCACTGTGTCAGCACATGGAAACTGAATATATTCATTTCTGTGCACCAATCTGATGTGTGGAACGTTTGCGTATCATCTGTCTTGGTTACAAAGAAGGCAATGTCCTAGGATAGCTGACTGGACCATTTGTCTGAGAAATTCCATTAGCCTATAGTGCCATGATCATTTTTCACTATTTTTGACACTGAGTTTGCATAGCAAATGTGCCTGTGCGAGATCCACAAGAGCTACCAGAAATGCCTGCAGAAAGAGCTGTTCTTTCTCCTCCCCTCCACCACCACCCCATACCCTGTATGTTTAATTGCTGTTGAAGTTCACGGTCTCTTTTCTCCCTAATCCTCTGTTATAGAACTGAAAAAGAATTAGGGGCTCACATTTGGTTTGGATAAAATCCCGAAATGTGGATGTGCCTCTGAATTACCTCATCATCTCAGTTTGAGCCCTCAGCTGAACTTTGTCCTAAAATCCACCTCCAGAGAAACAGTGAAAAGTTCAGTACGGGCTTCAAAAACATGGAATCATGCCTTCAATCATCACAACAGCTGAGGCTCTTAGGATGTCCCCAGGCCTTTGGGCTCCTTGTAACACCAGCCACGCCACCCTTTGCTGCAGCTTGTGCTGCACCCTCACTGGTCAGGCTGCCTAGAAATCTCAACCCACACAACCCACTTCGAGCACTAAATATTAGCTGGACTGAAAGCACAACGGGGGACATCGAATCTCCTCTCCTTGCCTATTAGCTGCAAGAGCCAAGCATCAGAAAGCGCAGGCTCCATTCGTACTGCTGCTGCCAGCTGTGCTCCCGGATCTCAGCAGATGGCACTGTCACATCAGCCTGGGCACAGGAAAGAAGCAGCGCACAGATTGTGTTTTCACAGGTAATGCTTGTTTTTTTTCTTATATATACATATATATTCTCTAATTGGTACCTAGCTACATCTATTCGAATTTCAAGTTAATAAACCAAATTAATAAGATAAAAGAGCAGCTAACCACTGACACCTTACCAATTTGGTAGTATGGAGTAGGACTAAACAACGCATTTCTCCTTTACAAATCACTGGAAAACAAAATGTTCATTACATTTGTTTGTTTGTTTGTTTTAACTTTTTTTAAAAAACTATTTTCTAAAGTAGTTACATAATTCTCTTTGCAGCTGTGACCTGCTCTGATTTTTGCTATGTTTTTATTTGTTATTGCTCTTTGTCTCCTTAGTCTTGTATGTACTGTTAGATGGAAAAATCTTTGGAGAATCAAATGAGAGGGCAGAGAGGTCTTCAGAAGTGTTACCAGGATGTATTTTGGTGAACTGGCAGCAGAATCACTGAGTACTGTCCCTTTTCCTTCTCAGCGTCTGTGCTGAGACATCCAGATCAATGACCTCAAACAATTCCACTCGTATTTTAACAAAAATCAGTTTCCCAGATGCCACCATCCCATGCCCCCTGCCTAAATACTTTGGTACAAATTCTCCTCATGTCACTCTTTGTACAGCTGCTCTCAAAGCATAGGAAGGGCTGCTGCTTCCCTCCCTCCCCCCACTGCTGCTGCAGTTACACATATGCCTCTGTTTCTGGTGAGCACAGGACTGTTTGAACGATTGGAGTAGGGGGAGAGGGGAAAAATATCCCGTTTGAGCCCTTTATGCAACTACCACTGTTATTTCCCCACTAAGCCACATCCTTTAGCACCACATCTAAACGTTCCTTGGACACCTCCAGGGACAGTGACTCCACCACCTCCCTGGGAGCACATTTCAACACCTGACCACTCTTTCAGAGAAGAAATTTTTCCGGATACTCAACCTGAACCTCCCTCAGATTGCTGTCACTTGGGTTGGTGGGCTTTTGTCTGAGAGGCTGCTGCCACTCTTTGTAGTCCACACTGCTCTTTCTTGGTGATCAAATGATTGCCCATTTCTCCCTACTCTGTGGTGGCTTGGTTTTACATTTGGAATGATTTCCTAACAAAGATGAGGTATGGAATTCTGTGGGAAAAATGGCATTCCTATACACTAACTTGTTATTTCCCCATCTATGAAATCTTGGTTACAGCCACATTCTTGGTATCCACTTATAAGGGTGCTGACTTGGCAGTAAGAATGTCAGCTGCAGAGAGCCCATCTGTCCACTGGGCAGCAGAACCACCAGCTTTTCTAGGAAATCTGTTGATCTAGTTCGAAGATCTGCAAATGGACAAATGGCTCTGCTTCTCTGCTATTAGCCTCACAGGCTCTTTGAATACTTGCCATGCTGTGCTTCCAGAACGTGGTGTCTCAGGATGAGGCTGGAGAGCAGCAAGAGGATCCTCTCCCCTCCTTCATTTTAACCTTTTTTTTCCTTTCAGTTGCATAGAATCATAGCATATCCAGAGTTGGAAGGGACCCATAAGGATCATCGAGTCCAACTCCCAGCTGCACACAGAACCAGCTAAGAAGGAGCCCATAGAACTGAGCGTGGTGCAGACAGTCCTTGTACTCCCACAGGACTGGGGCCAGGCCTGCCATCCTGGGGAGCCTGTGCCAGTGCCCACCCACCTTCTGGTGAAGAACCTTTCCCTGGTAGCCAACCTGAATGTCCTCTGAGGCTAGCCCGAGCATTAAGAATAACGTGATAATTGGAGACTTTTCTGTGGAATTTCTGCAACGCAAAGGCCAGAAGTTTTGTACAAAAGCACAGCCCAAGGACAGTGACACCGCCTGACCTAAATGACTCGTGTGCAGAGAAGCTTGCCTGCTTGTTTTCATCATTTTAATTGACCTGCTGCAACATTTCACTTCAGCACCTATTTTCGCAGAATCATGGAACCGTTTGAATCAGAAGGGACCCTTAAAGGCCACCTGGTTCAGCTCTCCCACAACAAACGGGGACACCTACAGCTAGGTCAGGCCGCTCAAAGCCCAGTCCAGCCCGAGCCCTCCGAGCCTCCCGGCAGGGCCGCGGCCGGGAGGAGCCCGGTGCCGCCGCGGCCGCCTCCCTCCCTCCCTCTTTCCTTCCCGCCCAGCCTCCGGCGCTGCCTCCCCGCAGCAGAGCTGGGGATGGCGGGGCTGGTCGGGGTGCTGTGCCTCGCCGCCGCCGCCGCCTGCCTGCTCCCGGCGCAGGGGCGGGAAAGCGACGCGGGATGGACTCAGCAGAAGGTGGGTCGGCCGGGCCGCTGTGGTTTTCCGCCGCCTCGCGGGTTTGTCCTTTGTCCCTCGGCCCGGTGCCGGGGGCGCTGCGCCGGGACGGGCGGGGTGGGCGCAGGTGAGGGGTGATGACTGCCCCAGCTCCGGGTACCGACGGCCGGGCGGGGTGGGAGCAGCTCTGCGCCTGGTAGGGGCTGCAGCCCGCGGCTGCGCTCCCGGAGCCCCGTCAGACTTAACGCCGCTATGGAGACAACGAGGAGCTCTTCCCGAGGGGATTCACGTTGAGGTAGGAGAAAGAGGATGGGGTGGAGATGATGGCAACTACACAGGGATTTTGAAAAGATACAGTATTTTAGCGTCTTGTAGGGGCCACGCTGTATTCTTCTTCATTTAAAACGCTGCGTGAAGTTACGGGGAAAAAAAAGTCTTGAGGTAATGCTTAAGGAAACAACATGTGTAGCCTCTGTTTCTCTATGCAGTTCTCAGTGGCTGATTACAAAATGCCAGCATAGCTTCTTAATGAACCAAATCACATGGAACACAGCTGATCGCAGAACAGTGAATTCCATTGAGTTAAAGCAGTCACAGATTTCAAAAAGGAAAATGATAAAATCACAGAATCGTATTCCTTTAGTCCCCTCTGCTGGGTGGCTGTAGATGCTCACCTGGAACCACAGAGCTCCGCTGACTCCATGCACTGCTCTCTGCCTCCCTCAGCGAGAGCCAGGACAACCTTCATGCCTTCCCAGTCACTCCTATTCAGTCCTTGTTCACTTTTCCCTTGATATCAGTCAGTGCCCATTCAAGAGAGGTTGTGGGTTTTAATTTTGAAAATCAGCAGAAACGTCATTCTGTTCTACTCCTGTTATCTCTCTGTGTATATATTTATATACACAGTTATTCATACATATACATCTATCACATATTAAGAATGTACACTCCTAAAATAGCTGCTAGAGTACCTACATGTGCATACATTTAAGACTGTGTAAGTGAAGCAGACCTTCAGCTGTGGCAGTGAGCACACAGCTGTGCAGCCCCAGTGCATCTTTCAGCCCCCTCAGCCACAGTGACACACTCTGCACCTCATCTCACTCCAACCCTCTGAGCTGCTTCTTCATGATGCTCATGCTTCCTCCCACTAACCATAGAACCACGGCACTTGAACTCCTCGGCCCTGGCAGGCACCCACCAGGAACCACTTCCTCTTTCTCATCAGATTCTCGGCCCTTCTGCTCTTTTTCCCCTGAAGGGAAGCATGAGCCAAAAGCTGGACGTCTAAGGAGTGCACAGCCCACTCCCTCCTGCTCACACAGGCAGGAAGAACCAGCTCCTAAACTTACCAGCTCTCAGAAGAAGAAAGCTTCCATTGGCACTGAGCCAGAAGGTACTCAAATCAGCAGGATAAGTACAGGTTGCTGGTAGAAGCTGCCATTTGTACAGCTTAGTGCAGATGGCTCAATGGCAGCCCTGCCATGAACACACTGCTCTGCTGCCACCCCATCCTGCAGCAAACAGACTGAGCAATCCCAAGGAATGAGCCACCAGCACACTTCACTCCATTCTTTTACTTCACGAATGCTTTTGTAATGCCTTTCATTTCCCAGCTTTGAGTGTATTTTCACTAGTATGAGTGAGAATGTATTCCTTTCTTCTGAAGCATTTTTATACATTTGTACTATAACAAAAACATTTCTTTGCGAAGTGTTTCCATGACCCCAGCTACCAGGAAAGCTCTGCTGCTATTCAGCATCCTCACAGAGCCTTTCACTTCTTCAGATGTCCTTCCCACTCCTAAAGCATGCAGTTCTACATCCCTTCTTTCCTCCTAAGCAGATCGCTTCTGACATTTCTCCTGTCTGCCTTATCTATGTATGTGGAATGGTCCTCACACAAACAACAGCAGGGAAACTGGAATGAGGAGAATTAAATGCTTAATGTATAGTCAAGTCCAGAAAACAGCTGTGCTGGTATCTGCTTTGCTCAACACAAACTAACAAAGGAGGAAAGGTGACAAGTTGCGAGACAGCAACTTTTTTTTTTTTTTAACCATATTTGTCTAATTAATTAATTAAGATAAAAGGTAATTCCAGGAACTGCAGAAGGTCCGAAGGGCAGCATGCTTGATGACCAGGTAAGGAATGATTTTCTGCAGTCATTTTAGACAGAGATTAAACAATGCATGTGAGGAAGCAAGGAAAAGAATGATTTTTTAATTTTTTTGTCGTTAATATATTCAGTGCTGAAGTGAGAGTAAATGCATCTAAGAAGACATCAGCTCAGTGCACCAGCAGCCCAAAAGCAACTCCACAGTTAAGCATTTGTAAGACAGGAGAAGAATAAAATAGAAAATACCATTCTCCTGCACTATAAACTGTGGTTCTGTCCTGCTCCTGTTTCTCTGTCTTTCATTTTCTGAAAAAAGGATGAGGTAGGCGGGGCAGACTGAAGAATGGCAAGTTTCATCAACCCTGTATGGCAGTTCTGAGCAAAGCATGAGCAAACACAGCAAGGTATATCAATGGGAGAGGGGACCAGAAGGAATTCCCTGTGACAGAAACACAGAATGGGTAGGATACAAATATCCTATGATAGTACCTATCATGTTTATCTATAAAACCAAAGGTGGCTTGAGAAGTTCCCGAGAAGACAATCGCTGGAGTCTGAGTAGGTTCGAACCTGGTAGCCAAAGAGCATTTGAGATGTCCTTGAATTTCCCGCCTGGCATTCAGCTGTTGCTCCATGACATCATAAGGCTCATCCCTGATGGATTTGCCAGCCCCACAAAGATGCGACAGGTATTCCAGGGCATCTCAAACAGTGCCAAAGATTCATCCCTAGGCAAGAGAAAAGAAGCACTTGGGAAGTAGCTAGCACTACTGGCTGTCATCACAGGAGAGAAGTTGCCACTTCTGAGGTTAACTCAAGGCTAACAACACTGATATGGACCTGAGTACACTCTGAAAGAGCTATATTGCACCGTGCAGTCACACCAACTCTGCCCTTGTGGATAGAGCCACGGTAACACCACTCTTCTAGGACTGAGCTGGCTGATGCATTTCTTCGCAGTGCTGTGCCCTGTAATGTGCACAGACCATAAAGCTAAATATTATTGCTGCCAAAATAAGGCTTGTGGGGTTTGTCACAAAGAAATCTTTACTCGAAGGAGGCACTGTTGAGGACATGACTGTAGAATACATATAATTAAGATATCAGAAAAAAGAACTCAATAAAAGGCAGAGTTTGGTTAGTAGGTAACTACTTCTCCCATGTTCTTAGTATTAATTTTACATGGAAATCAGAGCTAGAAAAGCCACAGAACCTAAAAATGTCTTTTTCTAAATTTTTGTCAGAAAATCTGTTCTTAAAATAACTGTCAGTAAACCAAAATAGCTCCATATACTGAAACATTTCCATAATTCATATAATCATAATTCTGAAAACGACTATGGTTAAAAAAATTTCAGTAACAGTTGCAGCAATCTTTCCTTTTTCTCTCCAGTATTCTCACCAACCAAGTACTTTACATCCTGATGCTATCCAAAATGTTGCAGAAAAAACAGATGTTTCTGAAATGTGGGAGAACGATTTGCGCCCCATCCTGATAGAAAGATACCCAGGGTCACCAGGAAATCACGCCGTACGACAGGTAAGGAAACAGTTCTGCCAACCTCTAAGCACACCTATTCTTTATTTGCTGGTAGAGCCTTTAGGGACCACAAAGGGACAAGTTCCTCTCATGTGGTAGATGAACCTGACCTTTGTGCTAGTGCACACCATGCAGTGTCTACAAGACACAGCCTGCACTTCAGCTAGCATTACTTCCCAGGGCTGCATGGCAAGAAGAAAGATTAACTTCAGGTTTCAAATTAAGAAGCTGACCCCAGGTCTGATAACTGAAGTATAACACAGTGCTTGTCCATTTCCTCACATGAGCAGGATTTTGGTGGTTCAAACACCTGGAATCCTACACATCCCCACTCTTTGTCCTGGAGAGGTCCTGTTAGAGTTGATTAATCCATCCAGGTGAGCCTTGGAGGGATCACAGAGGTCCACACAGGTGGGCAGCCTGGATAGGCAGCACAGCAGCATGATAGTGCTGGGCTAGCACAGCCACATCGTGCTTGGCCCCAGGCTGGTGAGAGCTCCAGCATATTGTGCTTCAGCCACAAGGATTCAGCATGAGTAGGATCTCACAGTGCAGGCATCTCCAAGGCTGTGTGCCACACTCACTCCTACTTATATCAGCCAGCCCAGAGACTGAAGCACTGGCATGGCCCAGATTACTTAGAAGGCATTTGCAACATCTCAAGAACCGTCATCTACCCTTTAGGAATCAACTCAACAGCTCCATGACACCCCTAACTACAATAAGCTTATTTGCCACTCTACAAATGGTAGGTGAGGAAAATGCAGCTTTTTTATACTGGTTGCTTCTATACATTTAGTTTTGTGGTTTCCTTAGTCATACACTAGAAGAAAGCCAGCTGAAAGGGAAAAAAGGAAGAAAAACAAACAACAGGACAGCCTGGAATAGAAAACCACAAATTACATTCAAAAAAAGGATCATTTTGTTACAAGGTAACAGCATATATTGCAGTAGAAAAAAAAAAATCCTCCCCTGAGACAGGGAAAAACATCAGACTCCTGGAAGGGAGAGGGTGGTTCCACTCACAGATAGTGCACCCTGGGAACTTCACCCAGGCTTATGTACTCCTCTATAACAGAAGTCCTTTGCTCTGTTGATGTAGTCCTACAGATGGTGGGGAGGCCATATGATGCCATAAAAGCTTCCAGAAGGTGACCACAAGCAAAATGGAAGCTTCTTCTAACACAGAATTTATGGCAGCATTCTTACTGACTTCACTGAGAGCAGGACAAGTCCTCAAAGTCTATTTCCATTTTTTCCCTTAGAGGCTTTTGCTAATGTTTATTTAGAGAGAGAGGAATCTGCCTTGAAGAAGCACTCTAGGGACACATAAAAATCAGCTGCTCAACAGAGATGGCCCTCTAATAAGAGTCAGTTAGAATTCTGTACTAAGTACAGCCTGAGTAGTTAGATTTATTCTTTTAAACATGAAGCTACCTAAAAATGAATCATCCTTTACTTAGATCCGCTGCATCAATTTTTATTAAGGGCCTCATTTCTAAGACATTCTGAAATGCTTCATTTATTCTGTAATTGACAGGCATCACTGTCTTTTATAGCCTCGCAAGCAACTTATGCCACTTGAAAGGCAAATTTCTCTTAGAAGGTAAAAATACCAATATTTTCAAAAATGCCAATGTTGTATTTATGGAGACTATACATAGCAATTGCCAAAATAGCTGCAAGTTCTCTGCAGCCAGTTTTGACACTTAAGGACACAACTGAGTTTATATTTGAATGCTGTATCAATCCTAATTACCCCTGGAAAAGTCTGGCTTGGAGACTTCAGAGGTCAACACCTCAACAACATCACCTTGATGGGCAATCACTCTAAGCTATCTCAAGACTCCAACTACAAGGGACAGAACGGAGAGATGAAAAGTGAGTGAGCCAGTCAGAGGGTAGGCTAAGGCAGTGAGGATGATGCTTATCTTATTTTGTACAGTGGCATGATTATTATAATCATTTTTGCTATAAGAGTAATCTATTAAAAACACCAGAAATAAGCTTCAGAGCCACTATTGCTAATTAGCTACTGATAATTTGTCTGCAGTGCCTTTCCTTCAGTAATATTCATTTGGTATATATACAAATATATATTTCATTGCAGCACATCAAGCAGCGTCTTCAAAGACTCCAGGCTGGTTGGGAAATTGAAGAAGATACCTTTCAGAAGTACACACCCTATGGGTATCAAACATTTTCAAATATCATCAGCACTCTCAACCCCTCTGCAAAGCGCCACCTGGTCCTCGCTTGTCACTACGACTCAAAGTTCTTTGGCCCACAGTGGCACGGAAGAGTGTTTGTGGGAGCAACCGACTCAGCTGTGCCCTGTGCCATGATGCTGGAGCTGGCACGTGCCCTGGACAACAAGCTTCAGTCCATCCAGGTAGTTGGCTTGGTTCCTTCTCATATGGTTTTGCAATAGCAATAGACCTGAGGGCATTTCCATGCTCTCCCTTTTGGTCTGTGTCTGATTCCCTGGTTGCTGTGCCTATAGGAAGATCCCCATCGTATTCCAGAAGAACTGAACAGAGATCTGTACACGTGTGCTTTAGTACAGGATAACATTACAAACTCACATGCAAAGTGTGAATATCTTATATACACTATATTAAAGCAATTTACACATGGAGAACACACTTAATAGACTTAATGAGATATAGTTCTTCATTATACATAAAAAGCACAGAATCCTATCCAGCCATTCCTACCCTATTAAGTAAAGCACTACGTTTCTTTCTGAATGATGCATTTTTAAAGTCTCCCTGTTGTACTGGGAGACAGCTGAACCGATTGCTGTGGAGGAGTTACGCTGTCACATGCCCCCAGCCCATAACAACTTCAACATTTTCTTCCTGTTTTCCTTTATCGGTTTGAGTCGTTTATTTAATAGATGAACGACAGCAATCTGAGTGGAGGAATGCAGACAAGTAACGTGATTACATTATCAGACTCTGACCACAGGAAAATTTGCTTCCCAGCACTGCCACTGCTGGGCACAAAAATCTCTCGGAGCTATTTCACAGACTTACGAGTGCCATCTACTGGCTCGGTGTTTACTACTGACAGAATGCTCACCAAACACCAACAGATTTCCACAGGAAGCTTCCTCAAACGTTTTGCTAACTAGTGGAATGTACTCAGTTCAGGTATTGAGATCAGCTGTTTACAGTTGTCTCCAGAACTGACTTGTTGCCTTCTGACATTAGAAGATTTAAAAATGGAAAGACTAAGGATATGCCATGGTTTTTAACTGCAAAAATGAAGCACTTCTGTGAACACACGCAGACTCCATTTACAAGCTTCATTTAGAATAAGCCTGCCTGTTACTTCTGGAACAACAGATTGGATTATTTTTTTTTTTTTTTTGGCAGGTAATATGTTATTTCTTGATTAAGTTTTCATTAAGGTGACGGCATTTGACAGAAAAGCAATCTAATTACTTTGCACAGACCATCACTCGTACAGCCCATTAACAAAATATACTTTGGGACCCATCTGCTTAATCCATTAGCAGTGACCTTTTTGCTCTGCTCACAGCAGCATAACAGACTTTGCTATGCTTTCAGCCAAATCTATTTATACTTGAAACTGCGATCTTTATCTTGATGTTTCTTCAGTTATACAAGAGTAAGTTTTAAAATTAAAAGGGCAAAGAGATCTCTTTACATTATCCAGACCTAGGAACACGTTAAGCACTAATAATAATGGCAAATACTGCTTTCTAAAATTCAGATGGTGTTAATGCCATTTCCTCCAAAATGTAATGAAAACAACTGCTATCAGAAGAGGTCTGTTCTGTGCGAAGGACAAAGGGCAGCAAGGCAGTGCCATTAGAAAAAATCCATACATTGCTGTGGGCATAATCAATAATCATCTTGCCTACATGAGTAACATTTTATAGAGGTTTTCCTCTATTGTTTGCATTGGATCAGCTCCAGCCAGTTGGGAATTGTGGCCCATACAGGACGTGACTGCTGCCAGTGACCCCACCTTTTTAACCACATCATGCAATTCCATTTGAAGAAAAAATTATTCATAGAGGGGTTAAAATATTCACAGCAACTGCCAACATCACAGTTCCCGTATAGTGGAGCTGAGCTGGGTTTAGCCATGCTGTAAGTTACTAGGAAGCGCTGCCAGAACAAACAAGGCTTCAGTTAGTAAACAGAAAAAAAGAAGGCTCCTTCTGCCTTGAGAAGGAATTTTACATAGATGTCTCCTTTGTGACCTTAAATACAATAATCATGTATATATTCTCAACAGTTTCACTGTTGTGATATTGTTGGTGGCCAAAGAGGAAGAGTGTATCTATTCCTCTCTCTTCGGTTTCAGGGTAAATTTACCTGAGTGACTGCAAGTATCCCTGAAGAAGAAGAAATGATCATTCTCATGACTGACTGCTCTTTGTCCCTCAATGAACCATAAGCCTTTCATAATTCATCCCCACTTCAGAACTGTAGCAGGAATACTATTCCTTTGAGGCACTGTCACAGTATTCACAGCACTCACCTCAGATGCCGTTGCTGACATGTCTCCTCTGCTGCTCAAAATGATGTTCTGGCTACTTGGTTTTGTAGACTTTTCTCAAAATACTCACCTTACATCCACTGAAGCCAAAAATAAAACTTTCAACCAGAACCAAAAATCATGCCAGGGTGGGGGATGTGTCATTGTGTTAGATTAATAAGTAATAATAATTGATCACTATGTCACCATGACATGTTTGAGATTAATGTCCATAGGAAGGCTTGCATACAGTACTCTGAAGATACACCCATACCAAAGGGGCTTATCTGACTGCAGTATTCTTTCTTTACACAATGCTCTGGCCAGAATCAGTTCTGCCACCTTTTACTTCTTCCAACAGACAAGCTCAACATCAAGACCAGACCTTTCACTTCAGCTTATCTTTTTTGATGGAGAAGAAGCTTTTGTCCGGTGGTCCCCTTCTGATTCCCTCTATGGGTCTCAACACTTGGCTCAAAAAATGGTATCTACTCCACATCCACCAGGTTCAACCACCACAAACAGACTCCAGGGCATGGTAAGTGTCTTCACCTCCATAAGTAGTAATAGCAAACTGCAGTTGTTTAATAATCAATTAAGCCAAATACCCAAGAAACCAAGAACCTCACCTAAACTGAGGCAAGCTTGTGAAAAATTTAGACATGCTAAAATACGGAGCTGGCAAGAGCTTTTCAGATGGACCAGCACAAAACTCAATGCAAGTATGAGGATTTGTAGAAAAAAAATGTAATATTCAAATTTACTACAGTATAAACTAGGGCACCTACCTCCTTTAATAGAGATTCTTCAACATGATCACTAAAGAGCACAGAACTAATAAGATTCTTTGAAGAGAAAAAAAAAAAGCCGCCCAGCTCAGCCTCGGAGTCAGACATCTCAGAGTTACAGCAAGCTCTCAGGGTTGTCCTTTGATTCCTACAACATTTTGTCAGCTCCCTTCTGGTTTCCCAACTCACTGCTCCGCCACTGTCACTCTATCTTGTGACTCATAAAATGTCTTTCCCTTGACAGAAGCTGTTCTCCAGGGAAGAAGTAATTTTCTCTTTTTTCTCCCCACATAACATATTCTTTTAAAGGGATATAACTTATAAACTGTAAACAAAGCAACACAGCCTTCTTCAGAAAGAGGACTGGACAAACAGTCTGTCCCTCCTCCTTGGAAAGGCAACAAGATGCATTGGGTCTGAATAGGGTTCTGCTAATGAGTTCTTCTCAGGTACTGTGGTAGAAAAGCCAGATCTTTGTAAGGAGCTGTCAATGACCCAGTCATCATCTGCACAGGAACCAAGAGATTTCATTGCTGCTGCTGGTGGTGGTGGGTAACTTTAAGAATACTGTGCTAAAGATTCTTTCTTCTGTAGGACCTGCTGGTACTACTGGATTTAATAGGCGCACCAAACCCTGTCTTTCCCAATTATTTTCCAAACACTAGCCGATGGTTTCAGAGGCTTCAAGCAATTGGTAAGGAGAGGGGCATGGGCTCTTAATTTAAAGATTTAGGATATAGTTTTCAAAGGAAAAAGCCATCTAAATCAGATTTTTAGATTACTTTTCTGGTTTACAATTCTAACATTTAATGATGCAAACATTAAATTTGGTGCATCTTCAAAACTGATAACTTCATACATGTTTAATTAATAAAATAACTATGATTCACAGACACTTGGAAAACATGATTCTGATGGCCACTTTGTGACTCTTGGGTTCTGCTTCACTTTTGTGTTTTAGTTCTTACTTCTGTAAATCAGTGGTAACAGCATCAGTCTTGGGGTCTTCTAAGTACTAAACAAATGCAAAAGACAGTCACCAGCTTCTTTTTCTTGCTTAATGGAAAAAGATTCCACAAGAGTGGAAAAATTCATTTGTGGTAACATGCCTTATATTGTCCAAAAGCTGTAACAGTCACTTCACAGTCACTAACTAACAGTCACTTCCATTGTGAATTACAGAGCAGAAGCTACACGGTATGAATCTGTTGAAGAATCACCTTGATGAAACACAGTATTTCCAGAATAACGTATATCGAGGCTTGGTTGAGGATGACCACGTTCCATTTCTATTGAGAGGTACTGGCAGTTCTAATACTGCTTTTAAAATACAAGTTCAATAACCAAAGCTCCATTTAGTAAATAAACAGATGCATATGAACTTGTTTTTTTCCAGCTTATTTGCCCCAGGTTGTGGCTTCAAACTCCAATGTTATGCAGGCCTAGTCGTAGCTTTGAAAAACATAGAGGAAAAGCAGAGATAGAACCATCCTTACCATCATTTTGTATGTGCACAGCTCCAACGGCACAGAAATAATGGAAATTTCTGCCAGCACTACAGTGTTCCACAAAGATGAGTAACTGACCCAATGGGCCATCGCTACACACCACACCAGCCTGCTGCTTACTATTTCTAGAAGCAGCGAGACACACAAAAGGGCTGCGTTTGCAAAGATCACAAAAGTTTCTGAAGACCTTTTGGCAAATTTACTGAGTAATGCTCACAATTACCTGTTGAAATTTGAAGGCACTAACTCCTGCAAAAGCTAAAATATTCAAGTTAGACTCTCATTTACTAGGGCAGAGATGGGAAAGGTGTATATAGTAATCAGTAAGAATGGCAAAGGACACAACATGCATAATGTGCACTAAGTGCATACCTGAAATTTTCCCTACCTAAGATCCCTCCCAGCAGACACCCACACCACTGGCACCACGTTCATTCTTTTCTTTCAGGAAGCAGCCAAAGAAAGGGAAAGTGGTTACATTAGTGCTACCCAACTTGCACAGCTACAGGTTGGTGATTAAAGCTCTTGCCCAGGTGCAAGATGTGGATTTGATGTTCAAGTACTAGGTATGGCACCTTCTAAATAAAGGTGAGCCACAAAAGAACAGCAAATACAGCACATTCTTCTAGTTGAAGCTATCCATCATAAGCAAGGACTACAATAGTTGCATTGCTAGAGAAGGACAAGGTCAGAAGAAAAGTAAGACGAGTTCAAAGCTGCTACATAGGAAATCTACATAGGAAATAAGGGAGATACTTCCATAACCAGATCTTTTGTTTACGTCTGCTTGTGATCTACAACTACTGAGTAATGCTGAATCAGTACACAGCTCTGCAAGCAGATGAGTGCAGTCATACCTCCCCACTTCTGAGCAAGCACTCCTTTACCTGAGCTGCACTTACAGTCTCTTGTTCAATGGATTTTCAGCTCCATGAGTCCTTCATTTCTGGAAGGCAGGACTCAGCTCCAATGAAATACATGCAGCTAGCACATACATATCCAGGGACATAAGAAAATCTACATGGGAGAAACCGGTCAGGGACTACATCTCAAAACCTTTTCTAATGATATAAACAACACCCAGTGAAAATAAAGATTCCTCTTTGCAGCTGAAAAATGAGGAAAAGTGGCAAAACAGGAAAGATGGACAGAAACAATGCTCCCCCACTGTCCTGAAAGAGGGATCAGGAGACAGCCGAATGAGTTGTTCTTTTATCTAGAAGTTGCATCATGTATCAACATACTGGTGGCTCATGTCTATCAACATACACACACACAGTAATACATTTAAAAGTGTAAATCCTTTTATGTGAGGATAACAGTGGTTCTGTTCGCAGGGAGAAAAATACAGGCATTCTAATTTACCACTTAAGGAGAGGCCTAGGAACTGCTTCAAAAACATGCTAAATCCTAACGCTGGCATAAGAACATAGTAATTGGGAGCTGCAGTGGTTTCTCTGCCCTTCTCTAGCTCCTAAACACAACTTGAACCACTACAATGCATGGAATCCAGGAAAAACAAAGGGGCAGGTACCACAGTACAACTACTAGCTGCAGATACTTTAAAAAAGATAGTGCTTGAAGGAGGGTATGGATTTTAGGAAACAAATAGTGAAACGGATGGGCTGTAGTCACAGACTTTAAAAAAAAAAAAAAAAAAGATTGTAGGACTGCAGTGGTATACACTCCTTCAGAAAGTGAGCTGAGTAGTTATCTGACTGTCAATAAGCAGTGGTGTATCAACTTACTTAACAGAAGTTCTCCAACGTGGTTTCCAAATTTCACTTTGTTCCTCACAGGGGTTCCAGTCCTACATCTGATCCCGTCCCCTTTTCCTGAAGTATGGCACACTATGGAGGACACTGAAGAAAACCTCGACCAAACCACTATTGAGAATCTCAGCAAAATCCTCCAGGTGTTCGTACTGGAATATCTAAACCTGTGACAGAAATGTAGGCTGCAAATCTTACTTCATTTTAAATGTTGTTTGCTCACCTTCCCTTCTGTTATTTAATTACATCAGAGTGCACTGAAGCAAAGCAAAATACGGCGATAGCTCTTGTTACACTGATTACTGTTTCTGCTGTTCCCAGCTCAATGTTCCATATAAAGAAATAAAATATGGCATTAAATAAAAATTAGTTTCAGCCCAGAAATAATTTGATCTTTCAATGTCTTACCTCTGGATAGACCAAAATAAAATTCCAGAGTTTTCCCACATTGTTATCACCGTTTTTATGTCACACATTAAGATCCAGCAGGGGATGCCTTCAGATGTGTTCAGCTCAAATTTTTTTACAAGGTGTTACCAACTTCAGCAGCCTTCAGCAATGGAAATTTTTTAATACATTACCAAAAAAGGCAAAAAATCACATTAAAACAAACTTTGCTTTGGGCTGAACCAAATCACATGATCACGATATCAGCTGCAAGAACTCCTGACACACAACAGGGATTTGTTACTCTCTCTGTTCTCTTCCCTCCTTTCCCTCAGGGGGAGGCTGCAGGAGACAAGAACACAGCACAAAAATCAAATTTCTCCCAGTCGTTTCTGGATACTTTTTGATGGAGAAGCTGGTGGGGAGTGAGAGCAGTGGGAAGTGCTGTGGGGACTTCCACTATGCTTCAGCTGCACACAGAACAGGCACTGTGTGGGAGCAATGACCAAACACAGCGTTTGTGCGCCTCAGAATCATTCACAGTTTCACCCAAAATAATAGGAAAACTGTTTGTAACACAGACTACATCAGAAGTAGCCAAACTATGAATGTGATCATTTTAGAAACTGCAGTTTTATGTAGGTACCATTTTAAAAGCAATGTGCTACCTATAAAGACTGAACTAAGTACAGGAGTGAGAAGGTGACATCAAAAAGCCAAGAACCTCTCTCAGAAGATACTCACCATTCTAACAACCCTGCACTTGTACATTTCTTACTGGAACTGTTCAGTACATTTAGTGTAGCACTATGGCAGCACAAATCTACCTGCAATGACATCAGTTAACAGAGGAGGCCAGAACAGCAGTATCCAAAAGCTACATACAGGATTATGGTTTCCTGTGGGGAGAAGATGACGAGGACATCTGAAAAAGAAAATAAAACAATACAATAATAGTTGTTAATTAAGCTAGTAGAAGATGATGTCAGTATTTGCCTGTTTTGAACTTCCTTCATTAGAAAGTTCTGTACTGGACACAGAGATTTAGAAAAGGAAATAAATAAGCTGTGAAGCTATAGGCACATCAGATGTGGCTTCTATTTTAGTATTTTACCATTTCCCTAAATCAAAGATTTCTGAATCTAAGCAGAATATTTACAAGCATTTTAAAGTTTCAATGGGAACTTGTATTTACAACAATGCAAATTTGTTAAAAGCTACTATTACATAGCAGCCTGAAAATGAAAGTTGATCTGTCTTTAGTACTTGAGATAGGACAAAAAAAAAAAAAATTTGTTTTCCATCATTTTACTGTTTGTGAGAAATGTTTCTGTGTATGAAAATTCTGAAGTAGAACGCAAATAAAGTTCCAAAAATGGGTCAGATGTGTTTCTTTTTCAAATAAATCTAACTGCACATTCATGACTACATCAAAGCTACCTGATCTATTTGTGATCATATACCCCTCTACTTCAGCCCCCAATGTAAGATTACAAATAGCCATCTTCCGTAACCAGAATACACTGAGCAGTGTAAGTTACCAAAACAGAGAACAGCAGAGCTGTATACAGAAAACTGAGACAAGAGTTTGTGTTCTTACGTACTTCATGCTTTGAAAAATTCATGATGCATGTGCAATGCACACTGCTACTCTGGTTCTTCAAGAATGTGAAGGTTAACCTAAAACGGACCTCATTAAGAAACGTGGGACCAGGGGGCTGTTGTAACTGGAGAAAGCCTAGGTGGTTTTTTTTTTCAAATCTATTACAGGGAGTTGAAACAGCATTATAATTATGCAGTTTAAAACAATTGTCCCTGAGTGTGCCATTCTCTGAAGTTCACTTGGTTCACAGAAATGACACAGAGGTTGCTGTAATAAGATTCAGTGGTTCTAACACAAAGAGGGATGATTTTCTTTTTTCTCTAACTACATGTAAGGCCCAGAAACAGTTTCCTTCAAGAGGCACACAGCTGTCATTTTTAGAAGAGGAGGGCAACTTAAACATCCTGGCAACTTAAATGACCTGTCATTCATTTGAAAACCGCTGATGGAAAATGTACATCAGCCCAGCAGCCACGTGACTATGGATCTAAAGCTCCAAAAATTGTCAGTAAAGACATGATACAAGATGGGTCCTCACTACTTCTATGCCAAAGCAGAACAAGCAGGTAGGAGACAGTCTGTACCAACTTGAGTCTGGTAAAATGGCAGGGAAGGTACGAGTGACAAGACCAGGACTGGCAGTGCAGTGTGGGTATAATCAGTTCAGAATTCAGAGGCCAGCTTTATGTTGAAGTTCATTTCCCTGGATGGTTTCTCCTTCCCTGTCTGACGGCCGCACCAGGGGAGAGAAACCACCAGGAGAGATTTTAAGTAATCTTAAAACTAAAGAAATCAGCAAAGGACTTTCCCTTGAATAGGGTTAGCCACACTTCTGTCAAGTAAAAAATGAATCCACAATTCCTGGGAAGCTGTCACTGCCGTGTCACAGTCCTCCTCAAGGTGTATGAAGTTATTAACAAGGGAGAAGGGAACAAACTGAAGAGTCAGAGCTCAACAGGTTTTCAGTTTGGGTTTACACTAGTTATGTGCGCTGTAACACGAGCTTTAACTCCTTTCTTAAGTTCATCACAAGGAAAGTAATGATGCACAATCCTCATTCTTCAGCACTTGCTGCATTTAGCTACAAGTGAAGTGATCCTAAGCATACACAGCAAGAACTGGCTAAGGGAGTAACAATGCAGACTGTTCTCTAGGCAGAAATGATGGCAAGAGTGAGCACCAGTCCTCTTCTTCCTCTCGCTGGAGTAGCAATCCTATCGCCAGGAATGAAGACAAAAGAAATGAGCAGTTCATAGCCACATCCCATGTAATTGTTTTGATTGTGAGCACCTAGCAACAAACAAATAAAATACAATTAGAAAAGATAAGGTGCAGTAAAAATGCTTTGGGTAGAAATATTACAAGGACCAATCTACATTGGCAGTAGGCCCAGCAAAAATTACAGTTCAATGTGTAGATGGGTGCCACTTCAGAGTATATCCCATAAACTACATCTGTTTCTCTAAGTGAAAGATAACTACAACATTCTGCACACAAATTACCATTTTTTTCCTTGTCATTCATGGATGACACTGATTTTATTTTCCTCTTATAAAAGGAGACATTTTACTCTCTGTTGATTTAACAAATATTCTGAATTATATTCATTACAATAAAGCAGCTAAAAAGCTGTTCTAATCTCTAAAAGAACCTTTATCATCTGCACATGTGAGATATATATATATATATATATATATATATATATATATATATATAAACAATCACTCCAAAAATAATTTTGTTCAAGTGATTATATTGCACTCAGAATTCTGGAATTCCATTCTGCCTTCGCATTTTAAATCAAAGATCAGCTTCATTTTTTATTTATTTTTTAATAAAATGAAGCTTTAACTTTCTACTAAAAACAAGTAGGCATGCAAGCAATATAGTACAATATATTTCAAATGTCACCAAAATGGAAAAGTTGCTTATGAAATTGGAGTAAGGAACAACTCTGCAATAGGCCACGTGAGAGTAGTAAATGTAAACATCCTGCTGGCACTACGCTGTTGCAGGTGGTGCAGAGTGCAGCCCAGTTCAGCACCCAGGAGGTACAGGAATTCTGTGGAAGCATTCTGTACTTCTGTGAGTCTCCATGCAGCAACGGCACGTCCAATGGACTACGCATGAACACAGAGCAATGAGAGGATGGTGCTTACAGAGCTAACGCCGACCTTGGAGCGCCACGATTTTGAAATGATGTTTTCCTGATGGTTACGTATTCAAAGACAGCAGTGAAACTATTATTGTTGCTGCAAATTAAGTACAGAGTTAGATCCCCCGTGTGTAACTTACATTACTGTATGCCAGTGGCAGTCTGGACACTAACTTCAGACTACAAAATCCCAGCAAGGGGCCTCTGTGCAGACTGTCACCTTACTTTGTTCACAGGAGTGACGCCCTTCTCCACGCGTCAGAGGCAGCAGAGAAAAAACACAGATGGAAAAAAAGGAAAAATCCTCAGCCAACGTTGAGTCCACAGATCTTGAAAATTCAAATGAAGGCAGCTGATTCTCAACTCAGCTCTACAGGAGAACAAGATCTTGCTCTCTATCGAACTCATTAGCTTCAGGTAACAAACATTATTACACTTGGAGTCCCTGAGATACTACAGCTCTCTACCTGGGACAAATGGAGAGACTTCAGATACACAATAATGAGGTGCAAGCCAAGAAACAGCACCCTGAGCTGCAAGTGAAACGATAGAGATGGGCAACCCGTTCCTGAACAGCCAAGAGATGCAGAAGAAATGCAAAGGAGGTACTGGCTGGGGAATTAAAAGATGCATATTGCAAGGCAGGACAGAAAAATAAAAAAAGCTGACTTTCTTCTACAAAGCCTTTCCCTATTACCATCAGAGCAGAGCAGAAAAAACAAGCAGAGGGAAAATCTTTCTGAGAAAGGCCGTGAAGAAATAGGGCCTTCTATATGCACAGTAGAACAATAATGCAAAAGCAGAGACAGTTAGGCAGTCTTGTTCCCAGTGTGCCCTGAATGTTAAGCACTCCAGCACCGACTGTAAGAACTGACAGTATTCTGGACACAAACTTAGGCAGAGAAGTACGTAATCTTTCTCTCCTAAAACTATAGGAAAAATACAAAGAGGCAAAATACAAAGTCACAATCAAATCAGCAAATACTTTCCATAGTGAAAAATGAAATACTGGCTTCAGAAACAAAACAGACATCTGTTCTGTATCTTTAAGCAGGGTTAACTGTAAAAAAGAGGTGCTTCTAAAATCTTAAGTTTGAAATCCTTTATTTCCCAGTATATTGCTTATTCCGAAATTAAATAAAAAAGAAATATCAGAGATGGATGTGGAAAACTTACAGCTAGAAAATGGTTGCTGAGCCATCTGAATTTCTACAAAGGCATCAACAACAAAAGTGTTAAAAACTGAGTCTCGTAAAATTAATTAGAATCTGAAATGCCAGATTGTCCTTACAATGGCCACAAAATGAGAACTGATGGACTTCTGCAACCCTGGAAAAACTAATTGTGACTTTGCCAAAACGTGGCTTAATATAGCAATCAAAACATCCTCAAAAACAGTCTTGCACATCTGCGGTTTCCTTTTCTCTCAACCATCCAGCACTCAGTAAGTTGCTCTCATTAGTTAAAAACATTACTTTGTCACAAATTTACTTTCTTATGTAGTTGTGCTGTAATCTTGATACATTATTGGGGAAAAAAGGAGAGTGAGTAGAAAGCTGAATGAAAGTAGACACTATAAAAACTACCTGCAAAGTATCGTAAGTCTGGAAAACATTTGTGGCATTACGCAGGCTACTGTTAACATAAAGAAAAAAAAGCAATATAACCATTTCACAAATATGAACAATGCACTTGTTCCCAGCCATTCAGAATGCTTTGACATTCCAAATGTTCATAAAAATTGGGTAATAAAATAATTAAGTCAATACCCTTAAGTACAATAAATAATGCTGTTTATTATGGTCGGGATTGACCACGAGTGTTTGTTCCATATCTGCTTGGGACATTTGTAAACCCAGTTCTGAATCCTTGAGTTGCTCCCACTCCCGGTATTCCAAATCCTTGATTGAGTGCACTGCTGTAAGGTGTGGGTCCATGATTAAGGCCTAATCCATAGGGCCTTGTTTGAGCGTTTAAAAGGATAACTGGATTCACGTTTTTGCCTGGTGTATTGAAAGAAAATTCCGGTGGCGGGCTGCTGGGCTTTGCTGGAGTAGATGTAACAGGGTTCAAGTTGTCAGCAGCTTTCAAAGACGGCATCATAATAACATGGTGATCCGAAAGGTTCAGCATGTTGTTTGCTATAGGCACAGATGATAAGGTAGGTCTGATCCAGTCATCTTTGAAAATCTGAACAGTCAAGGTTGAGACCAATGTGTATAATCTGTTAGTGACATGGGCAAGTACCATTTGCTCATTCGCATCTCTTCGAATTCGGACGTGTACTGATCCAGCCTAAAAAAATGATAAGAGTAAGTTGGCTGATAACTAGCACCTTCGTAAGGTTCTCCACAAGCATTCAAGAAGAAGCAAAGTTATCCTGCAGAGAATCACACAAAGACCTTTCTCAGTGGAGATTTTTAACTAAACTGGGAAGCATATCCAAGAATTCCATTACTGGAACAGATTTTGATCTTTGCTAATGTGTCGACCTCATGAACAACATCAAGATCGTTATTCAGGAAGAGTTGAGTCTTCAAACTGAACTATAAAATACAACATGTGATGGCATGAAAACAAAAGGCAACAACAAAAAAGGCCCAAGCAAAGAAGCAAGCACAGACAAATCTCAATTTCACACTCAAGAATCACAAAATAGTAGGGGCTGGAAGGGACCTCCAGAGATCATCGAGTCCAACCCCCCTGCCAAAGCAGGTTCCCTACAGCAGGTCGCACAGGTCGGCATCCAGGCAGGTCTTGAACATCTCCAGAGAAGGAGACTCCACCACCTCCCTGGGCAGCCTGTTCCAGTGCTCCGTCACCTCACTGTAAAGAAGTTCCTGCGCACATTTGTGCAGAACTTCCTACACTGAAGAAAGAAAACGTATCATCGCTAGGCTGCTGGAGCAGACAGAAGGCAAAGTCAACAAAGTGCATGGCAGATGCTAAAAATGAAACCACTAGCAAGAATGAAGGAAAGACACTGCCCCTCAGGGAACTCAGACCGACTTTCTCCTTAAAGCCTAAGTGTCTGTGAGCTATCCCTGCCTACCTCTCAGTAATGCTGCATTGCTCACCTAGAACTACTGATGGAAAAGTACACAAAATGAACCCCTCGCATCTTTTTTTGTTCATGCTTAATAAAAAAATACTTCACAGCCTCTCCTAATTTAGGGTATTTTTATGTCAGATGGAGCAGTTGAGAGCATACCCAGGTCTCTGGAAGTTTCTACTGCAATCTGGAAGGTGCCAGTAGAAAATGTACACGCAAAGGTCTAACCAAGTCTTTCTTCTCCTTCCAAAAAGTAGCTTAATGGAACAATAAAGTAGAAATAATAAAAAGAAATCTAACAGTTCTAATTTTCTGACTGTCACAACATCGATTCAGGAACAACTGAGTTGTTTGTGATCATTCTAGATCACTAAAAAGGCCTTCTGTCTTTCAGTAGAATATCAGTGTACATCTGTAGTTGCATTGCACTTTTTTTTCTGTTATGTATAAATGCTGAAAATACTGCAGGTCTTTTGTGCATAGAGGTCCATAGGTTTTTTCTCTTCATAGAGACGTTTTTTACACCAACATGTTTTGAAAAATGTCTTTACTATTGTGTGGAATGCCAAAATACAGGATAAGGTCTGAAATTCAGAGCTGCTACAAACATGAATAGAATTAACCAATAACAACGCTTTAAAAAAACATAAGATGGGAGAAAATAAGATTTTTTTTTTTAATAAATCACAGAAAAAGACTGAGCATTGACTCAATGCATCTGTTTTCTTTCTTCTTTAAAAGAAATATCTTACTCCTTTTATTTAAATACACTTTTTTTTAAAGACAACGAAGACATTACTTACCAAAGTGCCAAAACCTAATGTCCAGAAATGCTCATTTCGAACTTCCAAGACACCATCCAAAGTTGAAACCTAATTTTCCACAAATACCCAGAAATGTGAGAAGTTAGAAAAGTTCAGATCTTCTTAGAATATTTAGAATTTTTATTCACACTGCTGAACACCAACATTTTCATTAACGAAACAACAGCTTCCAGACAACAAAATGGAACAGATCTGTTAATTGTAACAAATATTTATCTACCACTTTCTCTAAACATCCAAATCCATCAGAAAAAGTGGATATAAGTAGCTCAGGTTAAAGTAGCTCTCACTGTAAAACTGAAACATCGTCTAAACTTGATATGCTGCCTGTAAACAGCATTCTTTACTCCTCTTTCTCTCAACTTACATTGGTGAGCCTCTTCCACAGTAGGTTAAAACTCAGAAGAATCAACTGACCAACAACACACACTGCTAGAAAAGGTATGTGCCAGACAGCTCTGTGACACTACTTGTCTTAGATAATAAACTCCACATTTTCTATATTGAAAAAAAAAATTAAGAAATCTCTGAGGGATCATCTTGGATTAGTCATAAAAACTCTTCATACTCCCGACTGCTTACTTAACACCGGCTGTGAACGACTTCTTACCTCTCTAAGAAGTTTATCCAACTGGCCAAACACATGTGGTGGGGTTGTCTTGAAAAAAAAAGAAAAGTCACACTAAAGATTAACTGGCTCTGATTAAATAACAGAGCCTTTAAGACCAGTTTACCTACACAAGCCCAAGGACATGACACAACGCGTTCTTATTACCTCATGCTGAACGCTTTTACTGTCTTTACAATTCCTCTGGCCCCTTATCAAACATTCCTCTTGGAACATTTCCCATTTACAACCTTAAAACAGATAAGGACGTTTAACAAAACTGAAATCCTCCCAAAACAGTTTTGCAATAGTGCCTTACCTGGAGCAGTACTTTCCCACTGTAGACACTCATGGGGTACATTGTACCAAATGTCATCAAAGCTATTGCTATAGCTGACGCTGTGTCTACAGCATAGTAATTGCTGAAGAAAAACAATAAGGGAAAAAAGGGAGTGCTATTATTGAAAGGCATGAGGACTTTAAATGAATGAAAAAAAAAAAATCAGATGAAACTACATACTAACTGAGAAGATCTTAACTATGTATCTTTGAGAAATGGCAAATACATTAATGCAACTGCAAATTCATTCATACATAATGCAGCTTTTGATGAGAACACTCTTTGCACGTAAAAAAAAAGCAACTTCCCTCAGAATGGATATAAAATGAATTTCATTAAACAACTATACATACTTGATTTCAATGAGCATATATGTAATGCAAAGAGCTAGAGCTCCAGCAATATCAATCAAGACGAAAGGGTTCATCCGTGGTAGAAAGATGCTACTCAGTCCTGGGATGATTCCACAAATACTGAAACAAAAGCAAACAAGCAGTTGTTAGCTAGCTGTTCATTACTACTTCCAAACCACAAAAACCATAAGAGTTAGACCCACTACTTCAGAATGCGACACCCTGCAGTCACAGCAAATGATACCTCCAAGAACCCTAAAAGCCCTTCTAACTCTGCTCATTTTACAACAGTTTGGGATTCATATTTTCATATCAACAGCATAAGTACTCAAAAAGGTACGTATAACTAAAAGTAAACACTTCTAATATCTGACAAAAATATTTGAAAATGATTTTGTCTTGCTTTCAGATAAGAGTACAGCAGGAGAATTAAAAGCTAAGATGAATAAGAAACTTTGAATCAGTGCCTGGAAGACACAGGCTCTCCAGTTTTCTGCTGGATAGGTGAGGAGATTCCATAGCCAGCTTCACATATTACACTTAAACTGCAATCATCCCAGCTGCTTGCTTGTTATACAGAGTAAAAAATAAAAAAATAAAAAAATCACTGTAAGATACATTGACCAGATAGGTAACAGGTGTTGAGAAATGCAGTCAGATCTGTACCAAGCAAAGCTAGTTTACCTCACCCCTTCCAAGGAGAATTATATACAATGTACTGAATGCATTCAAAAGGAAGGTTATACAGAAAGATGTATTCCTATGAGATTGACACATCTTGGAAATATGAGAGATGATGCTTTGGCTGGAGTCCACAAGTTGGATCAATAGACAACGCTGCTTAAAAACCTCTAAAAAGCAACAGCTCTTGTCTCAACATCTTTCAAAATTGCTATTATGCACAAAAAACAACACTGCCACCCAGAAGTTAACTGCTAAAAAAAACAGAGCTTTACCTTCTACTGAGATCTGCAACGTGCTCCTGAAGCCAACTTGTGCTTGCAGCTTCAAAAGAAAGTTAATAAAATGACTACAAGTAAAGCAAACCATTTTAGAAAATACTTCAAGTTTTATTTTAAGGGAAGAATCCATTACACTGTGAATAAACAAATGCACCTCAGCAGAATCGCTGTCATATTAACAATACAAAGCCTGGCCTTTCTAGGCAGTAAGTAAAATGCTTGTTTCATATAACTACCTGAAATGACTAAATACAAATATAATTTCAGGTTACATTCAACGTAGTTATCTCTACCTCACATAAAGTATAATGCATATATAGTAATTATAATTACACAATTTACACAAAATTACATTCACTGAAATGAAGCATTGTGTATGGCAAAATATATAGAACAGCATGGAAAGAACAACTTCTCCCACTTGACCAGCATTCAAAATACTCAGCGTCTCAGCAGCTAGTGAGACTGTTTGCAAGATTATTTTATAGTGGAAAAGTGGGAGGTAAAAGTACTGTTAGGGAGAAATTATTACATTCATTTATTTTCCATCCATGAATAAACCAACCAAATGTTTTTAAAGTAAAATTTGAAATATGACCTTGAATTTAGAAGATAAAAAAATAAAGGGTACTTCAGCATTATGGTGACACTCAGTTTTCAGCAACAACTACCTAGAAATTCTGAGAGCCACATAAGCAAACCAGTGATGAAATCTGGAATGCAATCCTAAACTGCATTAAGCTCAGAAGTAATAGTAACATAAACCAGCTAGTTAAGGAAGTTTACCAGACCATCACAAAAAAAGGAACATTAAAACCTTTTCTTAATTCTTAGTATATTTTAATCACATACCTTCAGAGACATAAGCAAAAGGCTTATTCCTCACAGAAAGCATTGTAAATAAGTTGAAAAAAAGAGCCACAAAAGTACCAACTAGTAGTCGTCCCCTAGGGAGAGAAAAAAAAGGATAGCTATTTCATATTATCAACAACATGCATGACACCAAGCTGTAATTACTGCTAACAGTGCCATATCCATGTCTCTTAGCAGCTTTCACTGAAATCAAAAGTGAAAGTAAGATAAATTACCATGCTGTCTAATAGCTGACAGCATACTGGTATTCCAGGGGGAAAAAATGAAATCTCCAAATATCATGCATTATTACATCACACTGAACACGATGTTCATCATGTTGAGTACCTAACTGCACACGTGTGTTTGTACACATGCACATACACACAAACATGTATACCTTACCTGCAGCTGTATATTTACACACACAGCCCTTTGAAGTTCAATAAATGTACTGTCCCTTTAGCAGAAATAATATTTGTTTTTCTACAGAAAGGGCACAAGGCCCCTACTCTTTACTAGAACTACTATTTCACCACATCTTCCACCCCTTCTTTTCCCTTTCCCATGTTCTTTGCAGTCATCATCATCATCTTTGTAATAAATCCAGTTCCCTAATGATTACAGCATCTTTCCCTCCAACATACCAGGGCTCCCAATGCATGATTTAGCAAGAGGCAGCAGACACTACAACACTTTGCAAACTGAATGCACTGAGAGGCCAGTCAGCAGGCCTGCATGCTCACAGAGAGCCTTTCCTACAGCGTGAGCACTAACCTGTGCTTTTTCTGCATCCAGCCTCCAAATGTCAAAAAAAAAAAAAAAAAAGCCACATTAACTGCCTACCTCTAAAATTTTGTAAAATTATAGGAGACAAAGAACAATTGATAGCAAATGCCTAATGTCTTCCCTTAAATGAGGTCTGGGGGAGGCGAGGAGCCAGGATGCACCCCTTCCAGTCACTCAGATGCACTGCATGTACCTGAGCTCCTCCTGGGTCGGCCCTGCCTTCCTACCAGGTACTCAAGCACTGGTTCAGGTCATGACTCAGCATTTCCACTACAACATGTTAGACTAAGAAATAGGAATACAAAGGGAAAGTGAAAAAGCTCTCATTTCATATATCAACATAATTTCTTACGTGTGTATCTCAGGCTGTTCCAGAAATCGCTCTGCACTGCAAAAACAATGGAAAATTTGAGTTACATTATACAATAAAGACTTGACAACTGAAGCATACTTATGTTCTGAAAAAATAGCATCCACACACAAAACTAACAGATATAATATTGGGGAAAACGAATTACTTAAGTAAGCACATCAGTTTTTGAAATTATGAAAATATGTATCACTAAGACGAAGCAGGATAAATTTTCCAATTATTTCCACACTATGCCACGTACACAACAGTTATCATAGGTATTGTCTACACATTAAAAAGATGCCTGTAAATTAACATGTCAGAAAGTATTGCTACTCTCTCCACTGTTACTGCAGGTAATCAGAACAAAGAGTTTGAAATCCCTGACTTACAGCTTCTCACTAAGGTCAAACAAAGCAGAGGTTGGACTCTGTGGTGGGGATACAAAGTTGTTGTTTTTACCCACCAATGAGATAAGAAACAACCTTCAGCTGTAACAAAGAAAAACCTAGGATGAGTTTAGGGAATTTCCTAAAGCCAGTGCCAGAAAAGTTGGAGGCTTTCATGGTGTCTCATTATTAAAATCCATTCCAGTGTATTCTGGGACAAAAGATCAACTAATATTGTAACATTTCTACGTTGTTGATACACGCCTTGATAGAGGAAATAAAACCTCCCAAAAGGGAAAAGGAAGATAAGTTGCCTCCATTCTAGGTGTTAACAAAGGCCTTTTCATTTTTTAAGAATTAAATAACTTTTGATGCTAAACACCTGAAACACCACCTACACCTGGAACCTCTTGTACTTCAAATTAAAGCTAGAGCAAATTTTGTGGGACTGATGAAATTGCTAGCTTAAACATTCAGCTCCTCAACACATTAAGAAGTTGCTTCACTTCACGGTGCAACTTACACAAAAAAAGTTTTCTTCAGTAATTAGCTTAATAAGTCAAGATGCACAGGGAGACACATTACATCAAATTCCTAACAGTGCTTGGAAAATATCATTCCTAAAAACACCATCTTTTCCTTGACAGTTGTTAAATTCCAATTATCAATTCCTATCATTTCATTTCAAGTTCCCATGCAGAGTAATAATAGAAATTCGAGGTTAGGTTTATCAATATTTTTTCTACAATTTATCACTACAGATAGCACTGGTAGAATGCATATGCATTCTCAACGTGGACTATCTTCTTATGCAAGAAAAATCAAAGAAAAACATGCAGATCCCTACCTTTCTTTCAGTATAAAAAGAGCACCAAGCTGCGCCAGAACCGTAGAAGCAAATACAGCCAGAACTTCAAACCTCTCAAACCTGAAATTTACGAATTAAGTTACAGAACTTCCAACAATTCTCTGCATGCATTGCAGTCTGTAGAGAAGCAATGGAATAGACCTACTATTTCTAATTCTTTCAAGTGGAAAGAGAGGAGGAGGAGGAGAAACCGGAAATTCACGACATAACACAATTTTTAATTAAGCCCGAATTCCAATTACCACAAACAAGCCTTTGTTCTGACAGAAGACAGACTACAATTTCCAGCTTAAAATTACACATTTCTTAGCTCTTTTTCCTGTTTCTTCCCTTTCCTTTTCCTCCTGCATACTGTGCCTGTTCTTCAGAGAGCCAGTCTTTACACGTATCAGTTCTCTGTGGTGGCTGTTACAGAACATAAGCAAGGATATCCAACAACGAATCAAATGCTGTATTATCAAACACTGAATCTTCTTAACAGTACTCACCCAAATGAATAGACTGGACTGGGTTTCTTCACCATTACCCAGTAGCTTATTAGACATGTTATCAAACTGAAGAAGAAAAAAAAAAGGGGAGAATTAGAATGTAATAAACAAGTATGGCCTTCACAAACTCCAAAGTAGAATGCACATACACTTCAGCCATCAGAACTGAATTATCAAATGTAATGGTTTACCATGAACTCAACCCTTTCATCTCCATCCCAGTGAGGTTTCCAGTGAATCCAGAAAAAACTGTTTGGAAACAGAAGGGATGCTGGAAAGACATCTAAGCTGTCCCCAGAAAATGGACAGCAGAGAACATTAGGAAACTGGAAGCCAGTCTAAGTCCTTATATCAGGAGACTGCCAATGTCATACTGACAACATGCTGCACTTTCAAAGGCCACCATCAACATCCAATGCAGCACATCACTCAGCCTAAATCAAGTTTGTCACAACCCCAAATGTAATGCAGTTTCCACTGACATCTTGATAAGCACAAATAGTGTTTATTTTGCATGCAAACTGAGTTTCTCTGAAAGGATACCAGAGGCAACGTGAGGTCAGACCTAAATCTATCTAGCAGGGAAAGGTATTTTGAGAAAATCTTCTTTATATTGTCTGATATCACACTTACAAATGAAGAGTACAAAGCAAAAGCCTATGAAATTAACACAGGAATCTGATCGTTGTCACACAGCCATAGCGTTCCTCATCTATTTATTGTGATGTACAATTTTACATTCATTTAAACTATCTTTAAACCAGGTGTTCCACCACTGATATGTGTTCATAAAAACATTTTCTATGTACATAAATAAACAAAACCAGGCACAAATAAACTAAGATTAAGTGGGAAAAACTCACCTGAAAAGATCAAAGATTGTCAAATACGTGTAAGCAGTTAAAGCTGTAAAAAAAGCAAATATTTTAAACTTATAATTTTTCAGTCACTTGTATTCTTCTGCTAAATCCCTCTACTGCATCTCTATGCCATTTTCTATCTAAACAAATCATCTCTGCTGATACTGCAGAGCACTCTCTTTTTGTGCAGGTAATACGAATGTTTTGAAAACACAAGCATCTCTCACCCCATTAACAGGTTGATTTTGACAATCCAAATTCTACTAAATGCCCAGCTACAGAAAGTATTCAGCTACCAGGAATAAATAGTTGTGACTAAGGTCTTAAACACGGGGAAATTGGGAGACCTTCTTGTAACACATTTCACCAAAGCAAGAAATCTCTTACATACAATACTACAGGAAAAAGTAGGTTCACTAGTTTTGCTTCTCTAACTCATCTAAAATCGCAAGAAAACTTATGTTACAAATTGAAAATATGGGGCACTCTACTTTCAGTACTGCTGATAGGGAGCATCTTGGAGCCCCTGTACAAGAACAGGAAAAATACAAAACATTAAAAAGAGGCACTCCTGAAATTAGAGAATGTTTTTGCCACACTACAGCTGCCTTCAACCAACTGCAAATGAGGATATCTCTGTGTTGCTAGTGTTACTTCTATAAGGAACAGCTTTGAGGACTAGTTTAGAATTCTGTTTTTTCAGTCTTATAGACAGAGGATGCTACATAGAAAAAAACAAGAAGAAGTCTGGAAATCCTTGCACACCTCTCTGCAAGAAATGCTTCCACAACGACCACGGCAAATGAAAAGGAGGCAACTTCCAAACCTGGCTTCTCAGTCACCCATCTCCAATATGCACAGAGCTTTGATTTGTAGTACTCTGAAACTTCATGAGTGCAGAAACACAGTGTAGCTGTTAGAAGCTTCATTGCAAGAGAGCCACCTACCTATGCTGTTCGTAGAGCTGCACCACATTAGCAGCAAGCCAATACATATTAAATTTATAGCACCAAACAGCAGGATCTTCCAGGACTGTTGAGGAGAATAAATGTGTAAATTTTCGGAAGATGTAAAATACAAGACAAAAATACACCTATGCTGTTTAAAAAAAGAAAAACAAGAACACAATACTGCAGCACTTCATCATGCAAGCAGAACTCTCTCTGTTTCTCCCACAAACATACAACTCACGTTAGGGCAAAAATCTCATATTTTAGTTTAATTTTATAGATTGTCCCCAAACTCATTTTCAAACAGCATTACGTATTACATTTTTTTAATCTGAAAAAACACCCCTCCATAGCACGTGCATCTAATTGTAGCACATTCTACATGACTTTTCTAGACAGAATTACGACACCTTCCTATTTCCTGCTCTCAGTTCTGACAGAGAAGTAAGTAAGTAAGGACAGCCAAAAGACCTAAGCAGGTTCCATTCTCTATGCTACAACTTTGGTCCCAAGAACACCTGTGCATCTTCAACTCACAGTTCTACCTAATGCATTAAACATAAGCACAGTTCTGGGGAAAATTAATTATCAGGGACAGACTCCAACTTCACAGAAAGTTCAACTCAATTTAAAAATAGAAAAGCATCCTTACTATTCATAGCACTAATAATACCGCAGTATCTGTACACTCTGGCATACAAACGTATTTATAGCAGACAGTGTTACTGTGATAATCTTAATATCTGATGCATGAGCTCCACATGAAACTAAATTCAAAAAATAATCACTTCTTTTTAAAAGTACAGTTATGTTTTTAATATATTTTCCATAATTTGCTTAAATTAATAGTGTATCTCAATTTACCACAGCAAACATAGTATTTATTTTCAAAAGAAATACTCACCCTTCTATCTGCTGCAACCAGCCTAAATTCATGTGTTAACTTTCCAACCAATGACCTCTGTGATTTGCGGAACAGGTGTATTGTCCCCTTGAGAAAGGTAAACTTTAATTAAATATTTTACCTAAACCCCAGTTTAAATTTAAAAAAAAAAAAAAAAAAAAACACCAAGCCTTCACATATGAACTATTTCCATAACAAAAGCTCACTCCAATTCGTTGATATAATTAACATTAAATTGAACTGTGCCTCTCAACAGCAATTTTATTTATAACAATACACGTCCTGTTACTACAAAACGATGACTGACTTCACGTGGACACGAACCAGAACTCACGACAGAGGGGTGCTTCTAAGCTGGTTACCTAACCAGACTCAATCGGTTTACAGACACACCTGTCAACAAAGCTGTATTTCACGCTGCTCTCAGTATCTGCAGGCACACCCACGTTTTCTTCGGTACCACGAGTATCAAGCAGTATCACAGACTGCAAACGCACGTTCCCCGGGGCAGAAGCCCTGCACTTACTACACTCTCTCCATGCAAATCATCACCAAGCCCTCCCCAGGACGCCGAGGACCGCCCGCACCTGCGGCCACAGCTGCCCCGGAGAAGCCACCTGCGGCGGGGACGCCCCGGCCCGTGCCCATGGAGATCCGAGCCGACGCAGCGGGGCGGACCCGGGCGGCCACGTCATCGCGGGCCCGGCGGGGCTGCCCCGGGAGCGGGGCGGGAGAGAAGAGCCGCAAGAGGCGCTGAGAGACGACGCGCTGCGCGCTCGGAGCCGAAACCCCCCCGGCCCGCACGGGAGCGGCGCCCCGGCCCCTTCAGCACCCCGCTCCCACGCGCGGCGCCCATCCCGTCTCTCCCTGCCGCGTCCAGCTCACCATAGTACTCCCCGCACCGGAAAAGACGGCGCCATGCGAGGCCGGAAGAGGCGGAGGGGGCTTCCGTCACTGTGGCAACGAGCGGACCCTTACAGGCGCGCGTGGAACCGGATGTGACGTATAATGAAAGCGCCGCCTGGGCGCGGCACGAGCTCCTCACGTGCCCCAGCCGTCAGGTCCTTTTTACCCTCGGCCCCGCTTTCGCTGCGGGGTACCGCGCTCCACAACGACTTCAGAGCGGGCGGGCAGCTTTGTTTCTCTGCCCCCTTGTTCAATTAAATATTATATATTTCATATTATATATATAATATATAATATTAAATATTATTTATCCAAATATATACAAAATAATAACAAAAATATATCTAATACACCCGGCAATATTGACAGGTCATGGAGTTAAAACCACAAATTTGCGGCCCCAAAAACGGTGGGGGTAACATTGTGGACATATGGTACAAGCCACAAAAATTGTTTGGTAACTTCGGTGCTGATGCATTACCAGTTGTTTTTTTTTCCCCCCCCATTGTTTTTCTTCTCTAAGCTCAGATACACACCACACCTCCTGGCAAAGCATTTTTACACATAACAGAACTAACGGCCTGCCACGATATTGCACAACCAAGGCAAGTTTGAGGTCTTTTAGAAATCACTGAGATCTGACACTGATAACATTACATTATAAGAAGCACATATTGCACCTACAACATACATTTGCAAAAATAAAATAAGCCTTAAAAATATTTGGGTGAAACAACACACTTGGCTTGTGAGAGCAGTCCCAGCCTTCTTTAACTCCCACTGCCTTTTTCTGTTGCTACACCACAGCACCTGCAATAAATCACTTACATGAGCTGCGGTGAATTTTTGTTAAATTCCATCTTTCTGCCTTCACCACCAAGTAATATTTTCTCCGTTACCATTACACAATGAAAAATGACTTACAGAGGGTTGCATAACTCTTGCCTGTTCCCAAGCCACATGTGCTCTTGCAGGAAAGATACTGGATTTCACAGTTGATAAACTATTTGGAAACTTTCTGAAATAGCATCAGTGAAAAAAATATATATATATTTTTCCCCTTACATTTTCTGGCAACCCTAAGGCATTAAGATACAGAAATAAACAGATTTCCATCTGCAATGTCTGCATCTGATAATAGGCACACAGTCTTGCTATCTTGGCTAGAATGAGAGAAGATTCATTTTTTAATGAGTCTGGCACACTTAGATCAGGATATCCTGCCAAATCCACAATCTCTGTAGATCCCAATATAGCAAGTACTAGGATATTGTTTTAAGTTTCTTGGCTCTTCACTAAATTGTGCACAGTCTCTCAAAGAATCCGTGTCTGCTTGCATTTTTGTAACCTCTATGCATTTTGAAGCAAAGTAAGTTGGTGCAAATTGCTGTTTTCAGGACTGTTCACCACAACAACTACAATTAGCGTAACAGCTCTTATTTTCCACTGCGATTTAGCAAGACTAAGATAAGCATATTTTCAGTAAATTAATGTAGGAAGCAGCCCTTGCTTACATTAGTATTAAGAACTTAAGTCCTTTAGAAACTGAGATATTTACATATTTATTGTTCCATCATCCAGTAGGCATACAACACCTGATTTTACTTATTTATTAAGGCAGAAATAATTTAATCAGATTCAGGTTTAACGAGAAGGCTCACAGCTTTGGACATTTTATCTGAAAACAGACAATCTATCTAAACAGACAGGAACAGTAAGAAAAGGATAAACGCAACATTTTATTGTGAAGCTAATGCTATGTGACTGCTCATCATGCTGTCTTACATTGCTTATTAATAAAGTGGTCGTCAACATTTCAGAAAAAGTTCTTTAGGGAACACTGAAGCAAAGTCCCTCATCACAACAAAAGACAAGAATAAACCCCATCCCAAACAGGAGTTATTCACTGTATTTAACATGGTAGGGCATAGCGATTCACCTCCATCTTTCAGTTTTGTCACTTAAATCCAGATTTCTGACTAGCCCTTCATGAAGACATGAATAAAAATTTGAATTGTGACAAAAACAGTTTCCATATTCTCAGCCCCTTCGATATTTATGCAAGCATTAGATCAAGTACTTCTCACTTCTAATGTGAAAAACAGAACGACCCTGCAGAACCGAGACTAGGCCTTTAGCATCCTGAAAGAATAAACCTGTATTAACCAACTATGAAGAAAGTTAATCTTCTGCAAAGCCAGTCTCTGAAACAAAACTTTTAGAAATGTTTTCTTATGAAGACAAAGTCTTACAACTAATCACCTGTTTCCAGACATCATGTCAAGAACTTACAAATCAAAAAGACGAAACTGAGGAGTACTGACAGAAGCCACAGCATTTAACCAACACATTTAATTCACTGGAGGAATGTCTACCTTGTCAATTATTGCTGAACTCAGGAGGTAGTTATTGACAAAGTAAACAGTTTACACCAAGACAGTTTGCAATTTACAAGAGAAGCAGGAAGAATATAATACACATTTCCCCGTACTTTAGATGATTCTGTCTTTGCAGGAAACTAGTTTACTTCTGTGTCCTGTTGAATTACAGTTACAGTATTTAAAAGAAAATACTATTTTAAAATATTTTATCTATTGTTCATCTGGTCATCTCTTAGGATGAGCATGGAGACTCAAGTAGGTGAGTAAAACAACATCCTTCAACACTAACCAGCAGCTCAAGAGAGCCTGGTAACTTGGTAAATTGGTAACTGCCTCTAACAAGCACAATGACTAAGGGAAATGTTCTACTGTCTGCTTGTTATCTTCCTACCAGTTGTCAGAAATAGAAGTCTCAAGAACTAAAAATGCAGGAGCTTAAGACTATCACAGAACGAAGATCTGTAACCTACAGTACAGCTTGCCATCTCCCACAGCTGCCACATGCAGAAACATCACTAAAGCATTAGAATAGCTAAACTTATCTTAAGCACAACTATGTGATAATCCATGTCTTGTAGACATGCAGCAGAAGATTCTAGCACACAAATTTCACCAATTGGGTAATGAAGTCCTAAGCAGAATGCTGCTTTCCATATCAGTTGCGAAACAGACATTTCAGTTAAATTTGCCAACATATCTGGCTTCCCTGTACTTAAATTTCACAAAATGTACTTGACAGCTGTGCCAGCTAAAAGTTGCTTGTTTAGAACAGGAAAGAGCTACCAATTTATTCTATACTGGAAAGTAAATTTAATTATCACAGGAAGTTGTATGCGTAAAAACCTGTCATTTTAATCACATTCAAAAGAATCCAACAGGGAAATCAGCATCTGCTTCTAATTAGTGCAGTGAGGACTTCCTTCCCACTTCAGATTCCATTCCAGTTATCAAGTGTTACTATCACGTTTGGTATCTAAATAATGCAAGTTGCAAGGCCATATTCAACAAAGCTATTACTGTCCGACTTTCTTTAGTACAGTTGATAAGAGGCTTTGGGGAGGATTGCTTGTTCCTAATGCATCAAACTATAATTCTGACAAAGAGAACAGGTAAGACTTGCAAGTGCATAAGTGTACTACTTCAAGCAACCCACTACCTTAGAAGACACTGCTCCTCCAGTAGGTAGAAAGAACAGGTATTTCCTGCTTAATAAGCAAAGATGCACAAAAAGTTTTAAAAAGCAGCAGTCTCATAACATTTTTTTTCCCCCTTCCCTCCAGTGTTTAACTTTAAGCCAGTAAAACACAAGTGCAGCAAGCTAGACAGGCTGCTTCCTAATAATCTCTAAGAAGTGGGTCAAGTCATTCATTAGCAGTGGACAGGTTCATCCAGAGAGGTAAAAAAAAGTCAGTTTAGAGAGTCAGTGCAAATGTAACCTTTACAAAGGTTAAAAGCATCCAAGCTGTTGTTCCGCTTATCCTAATTCAAGATACTGTATTAGAACACAATCTGATTTTATGACATATAGAGTTGCAAAGTCCTGTACAAAATAGGAGAGCTGTGGGTTCCCCTCTCCCTGCTTAGTTCTTAGATTTGCTTTTATACATAGTTAATCTAGCACACAGATGAAAATCACTGAGCTGGAAATTACTCAGTGTATGTAACATACACACACAGGATATGAAAACAGGATAGGTGATTAAATATCCCGAGGGGAACAGAATTATTATTAAAAGACACTCTTCAAGAAATACTGTAGATGTGTAAATGAAATTTAAAGGCAATTTATGAACCAAATGGCACTTGATTATGGACTAAAAAAAAAAAAAAAAATACAGCAGCTATTGGGGCAAACAGATCAACAGAATCAAGCTCTTTTTACTGTGTTCCAGAAGTCATTCACAGAGCTTCAATTCAGCCATTACATAGAAAACAATTAAGGCAGAATAGATACCAAAAACCATTACTGTGTCACACACTCTCCAGTCCTGAACCAGTTATTCTTTTCCTTTCTGAGGTAGCAGCTCAGGCTTCTGACCCTTTGTGCCGCTTGCTCATGGTGTTTTAGCAGATGCAATGTTCTACCTCTACATTTGAGGAACCTATCACCTCCCAACACACATCTGAAATTAATACCACTATATTCCTCAAAATTTAAGGGAGGAAAATTGAGTTTGATAACAAATACTTAGGAACCCTTACAACCACAGAAGTATTATCTCAGAGTTTCCATTTGCAAAGGAACTCAAGGAAAAAATTGCAAGCTTGATCAATAGGAAGACCAGAGGCATTTGTTACCTGTTTAGCTATTTGGCACATGGTGATAAAACAGTAATACCTGTGTTTAACACTATCAAGTCTGTGACAATTACAAGTTACACTAGCCAGAAATCACAGACAAGGATACTCAAAAGAAGGCAGAATTGAGGCAAAGCAAGACGTGAGATCTGACAAACTAAAATCTTCCAGCATATCTTCTCTGGGAAGGTTATTCCGCGTAACAGATATCACACTTCATTTATATCAGACACACATTTGATAGAGTCATACCCTTAGAAGGCTAGAAATGGTTTGGTTAGAAGGTTAGAAGTGGTTTCAAAAGGCATACTAGTGCAACACAACCTTTTCTTATATTAAAATTAAAAGCAATTTAAAAAGTTAAAAGCATCCCTAGTTAAAAAAAAACAACGTACAAATCCCAAGTATCCTGCATGTATGCATCTCAAAAGCTTTACACAGCTTCAGCTGTCTAGTACTAAATACCATGCAGCGAACACCAAGCCATCTCTTGGTATTGCTATATTTGCACTGCATCAGTTATATTTTTTCACACATATAAAAATACAGTCAATTTCCAAACAAGTAGCCCCAGAAATATTTAAGACTTACTCCTTCCAATAAAATAAGTGAAAAGGACAAAATGTGCCATTCAGACCAAAAGGAAATGAAACAGATAAATGAACTTAGTTAAAACAACTGTAAACAATAAACAACTTTGCAATATCACTAAGTTGGGAGAGATGTCTTTAATTTTAAAACTGCTCTAACAAGGAACTAGCATTCTGCCTTACAAACATCTCAGTGTTTGATTGATGCAGAATTTGTAAACAAGATGTCAGGCCTTTAGAAGTAAAGGCAGAGATGTTTTATTACAGCATTTAAAGGCTCACATTTTTTTAATAGCTTGTCATTTATATAATAAAAATCCAAGTATTTGTACAAAGATGCAGTTTCTTTCAAAAAAAGCAGATCAGTTGAGTGTTTCATACTTTAATATATAAACCAAAACATATGAAAGCTATAAAAACATTAATGTTCGCAATGTATTAAACATGTAGCCTTATGTTTAAAGGTTAAATGTGTAGATTAAAAAAATTACACAATGGAAATTTCACTTTCAATGGCTGGAGCCAGACCAAAATACAAAGTAGAAACACATTTCTGAAACTTGACAATTAGCATCACTTACTCTCTCAAACAGCTGGCCTTCAAGTTGCACACCATAAGCATAAGCTAACATTCTACCAATGGAAACATTACAAATTGCATTAAGAGAAAATACTGCCAGTAAGTGAACGTCTTAGTCTACTTTTTATTTAGTATTTTACTTTTAAAAAAAAAAAAAAACAAAACAGTTTGAACTGGTTTTGTAGTTTTTCTTTTTTTGCTGTTCTGCTATCAAAGGTCTTTTCTAGAACTGTTCCATGAACAATGCACTCACATACAACTAAACAAAGACAAATAATAACAGACCAGCTGCATTTTACATTTTGATAGTTGTAATCCCCCAATGCTGTTCTTCATCTTTACACAGGGAATTTGTTTTATTTGGCACATTAAAGGTAAAATAAAAAAAAGACAAAAGCAGAACCAAAGGTTACAAAAAAATCCAACTATTAGTAGTTACCAGGAAGCCAGACATTAATGTCATAGCAGAATTAAAAACGAAAATAACACACAACATAGGGAAAAGGTCTTCCAATGATCAATATCATCAGAGCCTTCCAACTGAAACAAAATATGCATACTGTTCAAACTATGATCAGATTGGTAGGAATCTTATCCAAAGTCCTATTGTGCTCTTACTTACAGTGTGTAAATCCTCACTAAACGGCAAGGAGGCTTTGATGAATTTATTTCACATTGTATAATTTTTTTCATATTCTCAAGTTTTAACGCAGATACTCAAAGATCTGCCAAGTCCTGTAAACTTTGGCTGCTTTCCAGTAGTCTGTACTCCTGCTCCTTAGGCAGCATTCCGTTCCACTTAAAGTAGTGCTTCACACCGTGGTATCTCCAAAGTCCTTGTTCCAACGAATGTACGCTTCCAGTGTCTGAGGGCTCAAACTACGCTTTATCTTCTTCAAAGACTCAGTGAAATCTGATAATTTAATATTTCTCATCTAAAAGAAAAGCAAAAGACATTAGGATCACAAGCAGTTAAAACGCTTCAGTTTATTCAAAAAGTACGTTGGTATTTAATTCTAACATGCTTCATATAATGATGCAATAGTCTCGTGTCATTTATTATCAGTATTTTCTTTATTATAATATGTTTGATAATTACATTAGCTTTGTTACTTGATAGCCTATGAGCATGTGTGACTGTTTCCTATTCCACTAGGTGGTGCAAGTCAGTGCACATCAGGACACAAGACTGATTAAAGTGTACAATGTGAGATTTTCAAAACATTCAAAGTGTACTTTTGTGCCCCAGGAGAATAAGGCACCAAAGGTCCTCCATGCCCAAAAAAAAGATGAACAACTAATGTATTCAAGATCACAGCAGGCTGTCAGCCAAGGAAATCTTATCATCTCCCTTCTCTGATTCAAACACATGCCTTTCAGTTTGTTGAGAACATGGTAAGTGGGCCTTTCCTCATTAGAGATATGTCCAGACACAGTGGTAGGTAGGCAAAGAGTGTGTAAGAGCAGTCACATCATCAAATACGTATTAACACTACAAATGGTGCTCATCCTCCAGGTTTCATTGGGACTAGAGTTTATAGGCTACTGGAAGTAAACTTGCACTTACAGTAAAGTCACACTGATGTTTTCTAGTTCCCAGAAAAAAACCATTTTCAGCTGACTGTAGCTCTGATATCTAAGGCCGAAATAGCAAGCAATGGGCGTTTCATAGTTTTCCCTACATAACACTGATTTCCAAGTACTTTTGAGTAGAAGACTTTTTAAAGAGCCAATTTCTTCCTTTTCATTTAGGTTTAGAGATTTAAAATTGCTCAGAGGTTCTTCTTAAAATGACTTGTTTTATGTAAAGATTAAAAAAAAAGCATTTTGTACAATACTTCTGGGAAGTTTTGGAGAGAGCAACACTGAAAAAAATAACAAAAGCCAGGTCTCTGATGTCATCTGAGAGGTATCATGAAGTTCCAGCTCAATGTAAGGGAAAAGACAGGATAATCTGCTGAAAATAACAATATTGGAGATCAACTAGGAGAAAAAGAGGCACTCAAACTTGATAACCAAGCCACACAAACAACCTTTGATATCTCAGGGTAGATGTTTCTTCCCAATCGCAGCCTTAAAGAGCCTTCTTAAGTAAGGAAGTAATCACAAAGATGTAACAGCCAAGAAAAAAAACACTTGTGTTTTGTATGATACTAGGCATAAGCAGAGAGGCATAAAAAGTTTCTGCTGAGCATGTATTCCATTGAAAAGGGAAAACAATTGCTGGAACAGCATACCTCACTGGCAGACATGTTCTTCACTTGCTCTGGTTTTAATTCTGTGAAAATAAAGAAAGATCACTGAGTTCTGTACAAAAGCCTACTTCTTCTGACAATTAAAACATACTAACACGTACTTTTAATTGGACCACCACAAACAAGATGCGTGCCTATCTGCCACAACATAATTTTCCTTAAGGAAAAGTACATGGTGGTGTTTTTCTCTTCCTTCCCTTTCTTCCCATTGAACATCCATACTGCTCCCAAAGTGACTCATTACAGATACAGTACAAGATGTTAGCAGAACTACATCCTTCCTCAAAAAGGGAAGCATCCAAGTATAACAGCTGCCTTCCACCATTTTATTCTTAGGACCTACAGCCTTCTGTACCAGCAGAACACACACAGTTCTCAGCAAAGAAAAGTACTATCAGCCAAGAATACAGAAATAAATCAGGTAGACACCTAACACTGCATCTCACTGCATACAGTTCTAGTGGGAACTCATCAATTCAGTAGCCCTTCTCATTTTACAGTTCTCTTCTCAAAGTACTGTTATGGTAGCAACACAGTACACAAACTTTTTGCTCTGAAAATCTCTGTACAAAGAATGTAGGTGAGATCAGCAAGGCTGACAATTTTTTTTTTAATGTTTTATTTGGAAGCCAGGATCAGGTGGAAGAAATAATTTCTGTGATCTCTTCTCAACATGGACTCGCATGTGAAGCGATCTGCCAAAGTAAAATTTGTGTATATAAATGCATGCACTAATTTAACCACTCTAGATAAACATCTTCAACTTCTTCAAGGGTAGTGCATTTTTTTAGAAGCCTAAACATAAAAGCTGTGCAAGCTTACCTCGGATAGGACCCAATGCTGCATCCTTTGCTAATGCAGTTAAATCACTTCCAGAGTATCCATCTGTCATTCTTTAAAAAAAAAAAAAACAAAAAAAAAAAAAGGGGGGGGAAGAGGAAAGGAAGGGAAGAGGAGAAAAAGTGCTTCAAAACATCTTGTTTAATTACACATGGTTAAGACATTATTTGATCAGAAGAAATACTATTTTAATGTTGTCCTCCAAATTTAATAAACTAGTAGCGCATTCAGTGTAACTGATTATATGCAATCTCTTCCAGATAAATTTTAGGCACAGATATTCAAATTCTGCCTAAAATGCAAGGAAAAGCAAGATGACAGCAACCACTTAAGACTTGTTGATGAAAACAGAAGTCAAGCTTCTATTATGAGAACATCTTACTGCTAGTTTGTCATCATTTAATTCAACTGTCTCATAACCCAGTATAATGAGAATCCAATACCACATAAAATCTATGATTTGACAATCAATCTTCTGAGTAAAACAATATGCATTTTTAGTTAATATTGGTGCCAAAGGGCAAAAGCAAATATTTCTAAAAGCCCAATAACAGTATATGGTTTTGAAAATGACAGTTCCAAAGTATGCTCCTTATGAAAAGCCTCAGGAACAACTGACCAGTGGATACCAAGGAGTAAATCGATCTACTAATTCAGTAGAGTAACTCCAAGTCTTTAAAGCAATACGTCTTCGTTTAGCAAGTTACAGTGCAGAGTTATTTCTGGTGGAGTGCCTTTCTCCCATATTTGAGACTATACTCTAAAAGTAATTGGCAAGTAACTCGGAATTTGCAGTCTTTTCTTTTCATGCAAGGTAACAGTTTAATATTTTGAAGAATAAACCTCCCCACTGAACTGGGAAGCTGCAGATACTGCTAACATAAGTAAGAAGTTACCTAAAAATGATTTCAATACGAAAAACTCACCCAACTGTAGAGCTGAAGCTGGCTATAACAAGCAGCCAAAACCAACACAGGTTCATGGACAGAAAGTCATATCTCACTAACTTAATATCCTTTTATGACAGTTTTGTCCACCTTTATGAATGGAGGGAAAGCCGCAAACAGGATTTTTTTTTTATCAGAAGCAATAGTTTTTGATACTGGGTCTCACAGTATCCTTCTGGGCAAAATGTCTAGCTGTATACCATACAAGTACACAATACAAGGAATGAATAATAGGCCAACAGGATGTGCTCAAAGGGTTGTGGTAAATAAGGTACTATCAGGCTAGCCAGTCACTAGTGGTTTTCCTTTTATGGCTTATACTTCTTAACGATTTGGGGGTTTTTTGCCTGCTTACTTTTTAAATCAATAACCTGGACTACTCAATTTCTGGACACTGGAGTTGAGTGCAGACAATACTAAAATAGGAAGAGCCACTGATTCCTTTCAGAGCAGAGAGACCTTAGAGCCATTTTAATTTAAGGGATACATGAAACTTAAAAGAGCAAATCCTGGATTCAGCACCTGGGACAGCACAATCCTGAATACCTTGAAGGCCAAGGGACTGAAGGACAGACCTGCAGAAATTCTCAGGTTGTTTGTTAGTAAACTCAGTATGAGTCAACAGTATACCCTGACAGCCAAAAGGACCAACTGTATTCTCAGTGTTTGCACAGCACAGCTAACCAGACAAAAGAAATGTTCAGTATAAGTGAAACAGTCATTACTTTAAGAATGAGGTGCAGTTTTGGTGTCACAAATTAAAAAGGATATGAAGATATTAGGATGTGTCTGAAGGAAACAAAAACAGTGAAAGGTCTAAAGGGGAAGATGAGGAGCAGCTAAAGTCCTGTTGTTTTTTTTAATTCCAATTTCTTCTGAAGCAAAAATATATGGCAGTCGGAACACAGAGGGCACTTTTATAAAAGACTGAACTCTCATAAAAAAAGGGCATGCTTCATTTCCATTTCTAATTCGGTGCATAAACTGGTAGTTAGAGTTCAAATTGCTTCCTTCTTCTTTCACTTAGCCACTACTGTAGCCTAAGTATGGCCTAAGCTAGCATCCTAATTTCTGTAACATTAAGAGGTTGAAAAACCATAACATTCCAGAGCGTACTTGCCTCCTTCGTACCACCACAAACAGAAGCAAGACAGAAAGGCATCCACTTAAATATTTCAGGTCTCACAATTGGTTTTCACTCCCTTCCTGCCTAAGTCACTTTACCCAGTTTGCCTTCCTTCACAACCTTTACACTATCTGAAGATGGAAAATAGCACTATTGTGTCAGTATTAATGACTAAAAAAAAAAAAAAAAAAAAACCAAAAACAAAAACCAGCAACAACTTTGTTTCATAGTAAGAGCGCTTAGCTCTGATTTTTTTCAAACAAACATGAAATTTGAAAAGCACAAAATTACTCAGTACTTGTTCTGTTATGTTGGTAATATTTTCAATAATCCTAGCAACAGAACGAAAGAAAACTTGCTTGTGATTTGAAATGCATAACAAATGCAAAACGGGTACTGATTTTTTACATTATGGATGAGAATTAGACTGATGGGGGGAGAGGAGATCAGTGGAGAGAAGCATCTCCATCACTTCTCAGAAATAAAAGTATTGATGAGCATGTTTCAACAACAAAAACCCAGTTATGTAGTGTAGGGGTGGAAAAAAAAAGTATATACATGAATGGATACAGAATAGAGAGATATATATATATATATATAGATAGATAGATATATGTATATATATATATGAATGGATACAGAATCATAAAAGGAAAACAATTTCCTATCCTCTTACTGAAGAACATCTTCCCAGAATGCACACATCGCATTCTCAGTTAGTACTGTCACTTTCTGAAGATCAGTGTCAGACAAATTAAGAGCGAATAAAACAGCATGAATGAATTTAGTAGATGAGTATATTTACTCAGTATAGTTACAAAATACTTACCTTGCTAGCTGTGCCAACTCTTTTTGGGTCAACGGACTTCCTTGTTTGCTTAGAAGATTCTTTAGCAAAACCAATCTCGTCTGAAAAGATGATACATTTATCATGTGTAAAACTGGCTTTTTTCATGGTACACTTAAATTTTATTACAATAACAAAAGTACGTGTTCATTGGGCTAGCTTTTGTGCTTCACTGACTTAAATTTGCCTGTAGTGCTTTTGTGATTAGAGTGTACAAAATAATCTCTTCAGAGAAAGAGAGAGGGATTTGCTAATAGTAAGAACAAGGATCACACTGGCTCTAAAGATGCACACAATACCATGTTAGAATCCTCACCAAAAGTCCTAATCTGCTACTCAACTGAAAATAGCACATTAAGAAAGTTACCTTTATCTTCTGCAATAAATACTCTCTCCTGCCAACCAAACCTGCTCCTGCAAGCCCTAAATCAGACTTGTCCATGCCTGCCAGTATGTAAGCAACATCTCACTAATACTGAGTAACTACTACTAAATTTGCTGGTAGCAAGCATAAAAATGCAACAGCTTAAGCTAGTTGCCAGAATTAAAGCACAGTTTATGGGGCCAGGCTGGGCCAGAAATTAAATCACCAAACTGCAATCATCCAGGGCAAGTTAATTTTTTGAGGCTTCTGTTTTTGATTCAAAGAAAATATATCTCAAAGAAAATCATGGAAACCAATACTTACTTCCTCATTTGGTAAAGATACATATACCCGTTTGGTGAACCGTCTAGAAAAAAAACACATAAATACACATATGCTTTTCTGGTTTTCTATTGTATATGGATCTAACAGCTTGATAGATATCAAGATTTCACTTCCATCATCTAATTCTAGGAAGCAGAACTCTAGGTTTAAAAGCAAAACAACAAAATCAACATGCATGAGCTGCTGGTGTCACCTTACTCCTGCTGAGGTCATGAAACTCCTCCCAAAGAGGAAACACTCAAGAAGTAAAAACATCACTGACTCTCACTAACAACAATGCATCTCTTCAGTACACACAAAAGGTCTCTGGAATTTTTAAAAATGCAATTTATTTGTTCAGACAGTGCTGACACACTTATTTTGCTCAGTCAAGAGTGAATAGACAAGCAAACACGAAAGCTTTTAGCTAAAAAAAGGCCTATGGCAAATCTACAGCAAAATCTTCAACTGCAGGGAACATCAGAAGTCAAATATTCACAGAGAGTAAGTACTAGATTTCATTCATCAAATTTCTTCTTCAAGCTCCAAATAAAAAAAAGCAGGGTGAGAGATGCAAAAAAGTTACAAAATACTGACTTGGTTTTAAGAGGCACTGCTGCTTTAGACAACTCTAATTGTCATGCTTGTACAGTTGTATCCCAAAAGAGAAGAGGCACCTCTGAGAAGCTAAATTTATTCTTGTCAAACAACTTTGCCTAATTAGTAAAAATTTACAATCAAGAAACTAAGCAGCAAAACCAGCTGTTCATAACAAGCATCCCATGATCACACTCATAAAAGAGACATTCTGATACCTGAGAACAGCATCATCAAGCTCCTGTGGCCTGTTTGTTGCTCCCATCACAAGTATTCTGTCCTCTCCAGAAGACTGCACCTATACAACGTAGACATGCAAGACAGTTTTCAGTATACACATTTCAGTTATAAAAACTTGCCACTGATTCACTGCACCAACAGGATTTTGCTGTATGTCTTTTTTTTTTTTAATGCAGTTAGCTTTCATATTTATCTAAAGAAAGTTTTAAATTCAAGGGAAAAAAAAGTCAGCACAAGACAAAGTGCTCAAGTTCTTTGCTAAGTGAGCCCAAAACAATCCACCAAAGTACTGTGTAATAAAGCTCCACCTCAATCTCAAGTCCCTAACTTGAAAATGACATTTGATTTTCTCCTCCTTATTTTAAAAGAAAACCCTGTTTGAATACACCTGGACAGTAATTTCTGTATCTTATTGCCACATTGTACTATTTGTCCTGATTCATCCCACTCTGTACAAGTTTTTCCTAATCTTGTTATGTCTCTCTATACAATTATCTTCTCCTCCTGTACTTCATTATCATTGCTACACAGCTGCAGAAGTATTCCACTGCATTACGAGAAAATGAAGTAAGATTTTTCCATACAAATATCAGTGCTGTGTGACAAAAGCATTCTGACATTCATTTGTGGGTTCCCCAACAACAATGAAATACCCATTTTGTTTTCCTGAATATTACACACATGAGGCTAAATATATTTAACTGCATCTTGTCATCTCTAGGTTATGATACAAACAAAAACCAAACAATAAAAAGCACGCTAACACAAAAATTATTTCTGATTTGTATTTCTGATTGAGTATTTCTGATTTGTCAGAGCTGTGTATACCAATGATCCAAAATAGACTCTCTGAAATTATCATCCCTCAAATCTCACACTTCAACAAAGCACACACTTTGATGAGACAGAATTCTTAAAGACAAGCAAAAAAAACAACAACAAAAAAACAACCAATGCAACAACTCTACTTAAAACCCACTGAATCCTCTTACTTTGCCAGAAACGCATTTCGCCAAAACACACAGTTGCAAACAAAGATTGAATGCTGCCTGACCCTGAAATATCACTCTTTCCTGGTAACAATATTTTTTTGTTCTCACAGCTCCTTTATTAGTGCCAGACTCAATTTCCTAAAGGACAAGAGTATGTAGGTAAAAAATAAAATAGAATTAACAGCAAGAAAAAAAGAAACAAAACACACACTGTCTGTCAAGGTAAGTCCTAGCAGCCAAATCCTATTCGTGTTTCATCTGCAGCTTGTACTGGCACCATGACATTAGCCAACTCACCTAAAATCATGCAATACTTAGGCTAGATACTTACACCATCAAATTCTATTAAGAATTCTGTTTTTAGACGCCTGCTAGCATCATGTTCACCTTCTCGTCTTTCACACAAAAGGCTATCAACTTCATCTAAAAAAGAAATAAAAAAAAGGAAATATGCCTTAGTTTAACATACATTAAAGTCTTCATGTTTGCTTAAATTCTTTTACTAACATAGACTCCAGCAAGGAAGATCAAGTATTTTTTCCTCCTTAAGAGACAGACAGATCTTTTATCTTTAATGTGTAAGCTCAAAAGCTTGTTTATTTTTCTAACTAGGTTCACCATGCTGTGTGTTGCTATTTAAACATTTCATACCACACACAAATGAGAAAAAAAATCCTGCTGGATAATAAACTGTACTTCAGAACAAGCAAAACCTGTTTTCATGCTTGAAGTTAAATACCAAAAAGGACTCTCTCTGTGAAGACTGTACAGCCTGTTATGGTTTTGATGGCACCAATTCCCACTACTAGCACCTCAGTAACAACAATTAACATGTGTTTGGAATTACTGGTTAGCCAGCAGGTCATAATCAAGACATATGCTCTATACTATAGAATTACCCAAAGTATTCTGACTGGTAATTGAAATTTAGAAAGTCAATACGTTTAAAAAGAGTAAAAAAAGGTCAATAACATTTAAGGTCTTACCAATAAAAATTATAGAAGGCTGCAGTTCTCTGGCTACTGCAAATAGAGCACGCACCAATTTCTCACCTTCACCCACCTGAAACAATAACAAACTGTTTTTGGAAGGAATTTAGAAAGCATTTATTACAAGACCCCTAAGATAACAGCTTACAGGAAAAAATGCTGATGAAGTCATACAATGCACTGGTACGTACTCTATTATTATTACTAGTTCAGTATTACATACAGTCATGTTCTTTCCCTTTTAAAAGGAAGGTTCAAACTTATGATCACAATTAAGACATCAGAGATTTTGGTGTTTAAGTTATAAAAGCTTTCTCTACTTTTTCTAAAGGAGGAGAAAACAAATACCACTCATCTCCGTCACAGTCAGTGCCATTCTAAACAGGAAAAATCCAGTGAAATTGTCTTATCACAGGCACAATTTTTTTTTTTCCCCCTTAACTTGTCAAGTTAAGTCTCTGAAGACTTTATATTCACTATAGGGAACCAGTTCACTAAAGAGTTATCAGAAGTTCTGGTCTTTATAAGCCCCAGTCACAGGCATGTGTTTTCTCATTAATGCAGTTTACAGCTAATACTTACGTATTTTGAAGTTAGGCTTGCAGCACTGATATTGAAGAAAGTAGCATTTGATTCTGCAGCAACTGCTTTGGCCTAGGGCAGAAAAAAATACGTTTTTTAAAATGTCACACTGAAGATGCCTCTTTACTTCTGCAGCAATTACTGATGTTCTCCATAGTGATTTGAAAATCCTTACTCCTTCAGAGGGAATACCATGCAAGTGCTAAAGACAACTTACACACAAATCAGAACAGAGAAGCAACAGAACCACTACAGAAGTTTCCAGACTTTCTTATACTTCTCTAATCACAGTATCTCCACAGCCATCTACAATTTGCTCACCAAAGAGCAGCAGTCTCCTGCTCCTTTTAGCGTATCCTAAGTAAGCACTGACAACAATTTCAACTCATTTAGAGAAGCAATTTAGAGTAGCAAGAGTCAAGTCGCCTTAAAATTACATTTTTACCATACTCAGAGTACCTTCTTCATTAACAGTATAACCATATTCAAGAAGTTACTATTACTTGGTTTTACAAGCTTTTTGTGTGCGAGTGGAGTGAGAGTGGTATTGCTTTATTGTTTGTTTTTTTAAATTGATTAGCAATTATATTCAAATAGGTAGAACAGAACAGAAGAGCCCAAGAAAAGTGCCCAGTATTTCCACTAAGGGCTTCACAGGAGATCCAGCTTCATAATCAGCAAAGGCAGCGTGCATCTGCACCACGCCACGTGATTAGGGAGGACGTGCCAAGCTCAGCTGCACTGTCACAATGTTCCCTGGCTGATGCACAGCCATCTCTCCAGCTCCCTGAACCCAGCACATCATAAAACAAGAAGGTGCCAGGCAGCTCTCAAGCTATTGTTGTTTCTCACATAGCATGGAAGGCAAAAAACTTGCTACTGTGCTTCCTCTCCAGTGCAAAAAACTGTCTGCATTTCTTGTATATTTTGATAGAGAACAGAGTGTTTTAATTGCTGCTGCATACAAACGATTAACCATGTTACTTTTCCTCTCTCAGAAAACAAAACTTGGATTTGCTAGTTTAAGATATTACTTGTGATACTGAAGAGAATTCAGTTGATAACAGTTCGGCCTTCCCCACAAAATGAATCATTTTGCATTTCCATATTAAGGCAATACTGCAAGGACTTATCCACGTCATTGTATTGTTTGTTACTACAAAACTCATGTTTATTATTAAAAACCCTTTGCTACTATGGATCTGGAAGTACCCAGTTAAGGGATATTATTCTACTACCCACTGAGCACAACCATTTCAACCTCACTAACATTCCTCTCCAGTCAGGAACACCCTGGTGTAAGTCACAGTGATCTTAATCCAAGCCCTTCAATGTCAACAAAACTCCCCAGTGTTGCAGTGAGTTTTAAATCTTTCAGAAAGTAAAATATACCAAAGAAGTCCAGGAAATTTAATGCATGTACACATACTGCATTTCTACTGCACATAAAGTTGGAGAAGTTCTGGTTCGAGTTCCAACTGCACTGATAGCATAACAGTGACATTACACCCATTAGCTTCCCAGTAAAGCAGAATTTAATTAACTTACACAAAAGGTACTGCTTTAAGAATAGTACAAAATAATGCAACATAGGAGGCCACACAGAACCAAGGAAGTTCAGAAAACCTGAATGCCAGCCACCCCAATGGCTACATTTGAAGCCCACCAACCCAAGTATGCAGAATTTTTCCTCACCAGCATTGTCTTCCCATTTCCTGGTGGGCCAAAGAGCAACAATCCACGTGCAGGAGCTCTAAGTCCTGTAAATAACTTGAAAAATACATAATCATAAGTTTATTTCAAAAAGAAGTTAAGTGTTACAAACAGTAAATATACACTTGGTTAGATCATTACATGGACTCAAGACAGTAATTTCTTTAAACTCTGAATGAGAATTGTTTGTTACACTCCCCCCCCCTTTAATTTTATTAAACACCAAAAGATGTTTCATTGTCTTGCCGGCATTCACAGCCACCATTTAGCTCCTAGAGTAACACACTGCTTTTAACTAACTGTGATGACAAAGGAAAAGCAAGCCATTCAATCTTGGGCAGGGTGAAGGGGAAAGACAGGAAAAAAGATGTGATGATGATTTACCTCTGCAAGAAAATGGTTAAAAATTTAGGAATGGCTCACTGGATAGGACTGGGAGCAACAGTAACAGTGCTACAACTGTACAGATTTTTAGAGAAGTTACATTTCATTACTGCCTTGCCCTAATGCACCTCACTACTTGCTCACACAACAGTCAAACTTCACCACAATCATTCCATGTATAGACATACCATGAAATGAACATAAGAAACATTCTTTGAGACAGAGCAGCTTATCAAGTTTAAAGCATTAATTTCCATTTAAAAACGTGGGTATGTGCACAAGCACATGCACTGTAGGAGAGTTAAAGCAGTGTTCCTATTAACTACATATGAAATATTTTTTTTTTTTTTTAAAGGAAAACCTAGAGATCTGAAAACTATTTAAAATATTACCTATCTCCACCTACCCTCTCAACACACCATTGATAACCTCCTCCATCTCACTCAGCATTGGATTTTTTCCTACACTACAAAATTACTTCAGTTATTATGACAGCAAGCAAATCGACACTTTCCCACAGCATACATCTGTTGTAGTTGTCACATTTTAGCAGGTTCAAAAGTTTCAGAGTTCTAGTCCTGACTTACTCCTTAATTCTACCTTCTAATAATTCCAATAAACAAACAAAATTAATGGTTACAGAGTCACTCACATGTGCACCATGTCTGAAGACCACTGTCAATAGACATTCTTTTCCATAATATCCATCATTAGAAATGGCTGCCAGTTTCTGTAGGATGGCCAACCAACATGCATTTCCTCTATTTCATTACAAGAAGCATTTTGTTTCTGCTTAACTCTATCAGTTCTGGGCTTTGTCCTCTACATCTCCACACATAGCTATAACTATTTGCAACAGTCAGTTTCACTAATTTTCAGGCTCCCACCTCAATCCCTTTATCCTACCTATGTTGACTAACCAAAAGGTGAAAATTCATCACAATATTCTAACACATATGAACATGCAGACACTTCTCCCAGGAAGGCTGTCATCAAATAGCTACGGATAACTATCTTACTCAACACTGACAGGGTATCAGAATCCCCACTTCACGTGTGAAGCACAATTCATTTCTTTGACTCTGCCACAGCGATAACACCAAACTGCTTACCTCAGGTCTAAGAGAAGGAAGGATAACAATTTCTTGCAAAGCTTGTTTAGCCAGTTCCTGCCCTGCGATATCATCAAATTTGACAGCTGGCCCACTAACAAAGAAACAGAATACTAATTAGTCTAACAATGAGAGATTCTTTTTCAGCTGCAGCTGACTAATTAAACATATTCGACCATGAAGAACTACTTCGAGAAAATCTACAACTTATACTGCTACACATTTCAAGAAATAGGCATTTTTTTTAAATGAGTATTCCTTGTTTTGCTAAGGTAACAAGGAAACAACAAACATGTATTACTAGTTCTCATTCTGAGAGCACAAAGATTTTTTGAATGAAAAACTGGCTTTCTGCAGCAAAAAGCCTACTTTTCTTCAAACTTACCTATCAACAATTTCATTCAGGATAAGATTAGCAAGATTACTGTCCACATTCCTAAATATTTTCATGTCTTTCTTCTTTCGAGCAGCAGGGGTAGGAGTAGAAGGCTTATTTGTTCTGCTATTTTTGGGAGCAGCCTAGAGAGGAAGAAGAACATAAAATGCCTTGATACCTTTTACACTGTTACAGGTACTAAATATCTACAAACACTAGTGCTGTCATGCTTAAACATATATGTCATAATATGTTCTACTCTATTATGTGGGAGTAGCATGACAAAGTGAGAAAATAAGGAGGGAAAGGCAGGATATATTGCAAAAGAAACACAGCATTTTTCTGCCTTAATAGTACAGAACTTACTTTTGTATTCCAATCACAATTTAGAAATAATTTGCTTTTCAGACTGGTTGCAATATGGAACCAGAATCTTTAAGGTTCCTTCCAATCCAAGCCATTCTATGATTTAATACAATCAAGTATATATGTTTAGGAGAAGGAAAATGTAGGGATAAAATCTACAGTTCTGGAGTAGAAGCTCCCCCCCAAGTCTTTTACATACTGTCAGTATAGTTTGTTTTTATGCCAGCTCAGTTTTCCTCAGCATCCCATGCAATTTCATAACAAAGTATTATCATGTTATTACAGTTTGTTACAACAAAAATCCCCTTGCTCTCCAAGACTTTGGAGACCCTCCAAGACTCTCGCTTTCAAAAATTCACTCTGCAGTCCAGTTTAAGAGGCTTAGCCAAAAGTTTGATGTTTTTGATTTAGTTTAAATGTTGGATTGTTTTGTTTGTTTGTTGCTTAGTTTTGTTGTGGTTTTTTTTGTTGTTCTTGGTGGGTGTTTTTTTCTAATTTGTTTTCCTCAAAACCCTGTTGCAATCATACCACAACACTGCAATAAAAGCAGCAAATGCAGATTTCATTCTGGATTTTACATTGATCTCCACAGCAAACACCACTATACCTGTTGTCACCATACCTTGTGAGTTGAAGTTGTAGGGTTTGTTGCTGGTCTAGACACAGAAGCACTTGATATCCCACTGTAGCTAGGTGTTCTATGGTGGCCTGAAAGGCCTGTGGATCCAGTTTTTGCAACTGTTTTTGAACGTGGAAGGGAATTACTTGTGTGTGTTAAGGGATCCTTCTTTTTTGGAACTGCTCCACTTTCTATAAAGAAAACCAAATGTCACGGGAACATTTTTAGCAACTGTAACTTCAATAAGAACCCTAATTTAAAGATAGTATTGTTGACATATAATACAGTATTGTATTAGATTAACAGGAGTTTATAAAGAGGTTTAACACTTTTAAGGAGATATTAGCTATAGCTTTCCTCTAAAATTAAGTTTCAAATTTTTAGGAGCTCTCAGTATCAACACTACCTTGCCATATTATAAAAGTTGATGACACCTAAGTTCTATGTCCCCTATGCAAGGGAAAAGCACCATCAATTTCCTAAGACAGAAGTCAACAGAATATCAGTCAGAATACTTTCCTTCCCTGAAACTTCTATAAACAATCATCACAAGAAGACATGGAATTTCAAGCCATTAGATTCAGAGCACTCATTCTTTAAGTGATGTTATCAGGCACTGTCTAGCACTTTCCTCACACAGAAGCTTTACCAAAACACTTTAAATTGGGAAAACTTAAATAGTTATACCTGGAATAAACTCTTAAAACCTTTTGCTTACAACTTTGTTCCACTTCAGGAATCTCAAGGGGTAAATAAATTCTGTGTGGACAGCACTGAAACAGTTTCCCATAGTCCAAATTGAATCTTAAAATATTTCAATTCAGTGGTGTAATATCATTTCATCTACACTTGCTCCAATTCACCTCCATGATGGAGCAGAAAGGTCTTGCACCTGGTGACAGATTTAACTCATCTTAACATCTTGGCCACAAGTGATTAAACTCTAAATAAAGACATTTCCAGTCTAGAGTAAACAAATAGCTCTTGATTTCTACATTCTCTCTGTGGGATACAGGATGAAAGAGGGTTCATTGGCTCAGAACTGGCAGGTGTAGAACATCAGACACAGATGTAGACAGACTAAGAGGTGAGAAGCAGGCACAAAGACTGGTCAGGCTAACTGCTGAAAATCCAGGCATAGCATCTGTCTTCTTGTGTGGGGGGAATACAGTACTGGAAAATGCACATGCAAAATACGAGAGAACTTGAAGAATAGTCAACTGTATCTGTAAGATGCTTCCTGACTAAATCACACAAAGATCCAGATCTGAACTAAGTGAGTTTTCACTTAGTCATTCCTGCACAATAACTTCGAGTCAAAAGCTCTTCGAGTGAGGCATACTTCAAAGCTCAAGTTCAAAAAGCAGCTTATCAATCTGTTAAAAATGCTACTCATTTTAACTTTTCCAATTTAATCAGAAGATGACACAAATTTTATTTTCTGAGCTTCACTTGCACAGCTGGTTTTGAAGTCAATAGGGGGCAGTTTCAAGAAGCTACAGTAATTTTTCTCCAGCTCCTTCACTCTAACATGCTGCTCAATCCTCACGTTTTTCCAAAACTTTCCCATCTATGAAGAGCAATACATACACACTGCAATTTTTAGCATCATACAAATTGCACGGGTAACGATTATTTCAGGAATCTGGAAACACAGGGAGCACAAAACATGGAAAAGAGAAACATTTAGAACAAATCACAATTTGTTACTTCAAACATGAAAAGGTTTAAGAACACAAATTATTATTTACACTGCCTGTACCTTCAGAAATCAAAACCACTAAACTTACAGACATTCTGTGGTCAGTCCTACTGGGTAACACAAAGTGCTGCAGAAACAGTTCTGAATATAGTTCTTCAGTTTCACCTCCACAAGGAGGCTTTGCTTATATATTATCAAGAATTTATTTATAAATTAACTAAGAAAACATACTGTATGTAGCCTCTGGACCTCAAATTCAAAATAATAATAAATACTGTAAAAAAATCCACTGATCTAGAAATGTTACATAGTGTCACACAAACAAAAGTCTTTAAGATGCATAGCTATACGTTTTCTGCAAAATATACACAGCAATTGTAAGGAAAAAGTATTCAGATTTGACAATCACAGTGGTCCCCCCTAATAATAATTTCTTCAAAGATAATACTCAATTTTTTCAACTACGTACAATCAAGTAATAGAAGACAATTAACAGAAAACTTCAGTGGCTAACAAGAACCTCCATACCCATGCTCCATATCCTGGATGCCAGCACAACTATGTTAATGCAGGATGCTTTCCCAGTAGAGCCACGTTAGTCAAACAGCTGCTATGGCCAAATTATGGTGTCAGAAAATCTTATTGCTATTTGTTCTTCTATTTTGGGATCCTCCCTAATAATAATAAAGGTTTTTTTAAGAATGTAATTTTTGCAACTCAGAGAATATTGCCAATCCATGCTTACGATTAAAGACATGTAAGCAAAACTTATGAAGTGAAAACAAAATACAAGCTATTTATACAGTACTAATATTATGTTAAGAACCAGAAATATATTGCCTTTGAGAAGGCATATCTCACTGACCAATAACAGATCAAATGTAAAAATGGTATATTAGAGTTACTCTAATAACAACAATATTGTGCTGTCTTTTGCAAGATCAGTAATCTTCCCCATCTAGCTTGATGTCATGGTTTTACAATTTCTGTTATTAGTATTCCACACTGTAACATCATGCAGAGCACTGGGAATTGAAGAGTTCATCCTGCAGTTCCATGGATGGTTGACAGTTCTTCTGGGACAGGTAAACAGAAACATACTATAGCTCCCAGAAGACACCACTGCCCCATTTCCATTTTCTGGTCAGTGGGAAAGATAAAACTGACTGCAAGTCACAGGACTCTTTCTGCTCCCTGGCAGATCGAGGAAGAACTTCGGTTTTCAGAAAATTCTTTTATTTATTTGATTTATTAGTTTCAATCCCAATTAACTTGTGTTTTCACTATTATAATTAGTAAACAAAATTTGTTTTCCTCCTCAGACCATTGCTGCTGTCCTTTCCCCTTTCCGTTCCCTTTCCTCCCTTTCTGGGCCAGTGGGGCTCCTGCCCCCCATCACAGACATGGATCTAGAGATAAGACAGTGACCTCTGAGAAACAACCCTACCACCCAGAATACAAAGAGGAACACACATCTGAAGGAAAAAAAAAAAAAAAAAAAAAGAGATCCAGCTAAATCTTCTTAAATCTAATTAAAGACCACTATGAGAACAAGAGGGATGGACAAAAAGTTTTGCATGAAGGCTGACTCTTAAGACAAGCAACTGGGCAGTCTCCTGCAAGTGGAGGGCTATATACTGCTACAATGAGGTTTCACAAAACTCTCATCACACACATTTTCAAGAAGAATCCCCAGCTGTTCTGGTAAGTTAGAAAACAAGTGTAACAAATTTTTCACAGACACCTGTGGTAGAATCAAGTATGTCCATCTAGAATCCATACAAACAGCACTTAGAAAGAAGCAAGAATCTCAAATCAGTACCAGTTTGGAAATATAAGAATTGTGCACTATAAACATAAGAAGATAATATCAAGTAGAATTAAGATACAAATGAAGTCTTTAAACACCTTAGGAGTTAAATAGAAAAGAACATGTCTTACATCTCAACTCCTTTGCTAAACAGCCCTTTCTTGACATTAAATATGTGATTGACCGTACATCACACCTAATGAAATCCTGCACTCAGAAGAAGCACAGCCTAATTAAGGAAGAGCACAGGTAATACTTTATGCAGGTACAAAAAAACAAAGCTTACATCCAAACCCTGTAGGCTCTGTACCTCTGCTTGTTCAACAATAGCAGCCCTCCTATCTCCAAGTAGCTGGCTGTTTTGCTTTATTCACGTACTTTAATTCTTTCCAGTACTGCTGTCACTGAAAATACTAACTTCATTCCAATGTGCTAAGAAAGCACAGAGGCAAGATGATCAACAGACTGAAGCAGAATTGATAAGGTAGTTCAAAATGAGTTGCAGTAGCAACACATTCTCTTGAACAAGACTAAGGAGACAGAGCACATACAGTCTACTAGGGAATGGCCACAACAGCTACTGACAGGCTGACTTCTGAGGCTCTTCCAGGGATCCAGAATGGCAGAAGAGGTTCAGTACTTTGGGTAAATCCCTGATTCGTACGTATTTTGAACATGAAATGCATCTTTTACAAGGTAAATGGAGATGGAGCAAGCCTTTAGAAGCCTTGCTCAATATAATCAGTCAGCAGATATTTGGTACCTAACTATTTCAATGTGTGTTCTTTCCTCCTTCTGTCTCATCTCAGCTGTCACAGAGTTGAGTAAATGCAAGTTTCCCTGTGAGTGAAGTTCTGTCAGAAGGCTTCCTCTGCACCCAATCTGACACAGCCTCCAGCTTCTCCAACCCCAGCAGCAGCCTTGGAGGAATGGGAATCTTTTCAAACAGTGTAAGAGACACACAAAACAAAAACAGAAAATGCCCTTCACAGGGCCATTCACAGCTGCTTCTCTGCTCCTTGTAGAACAGTTCTGAACTAGTGTTTCACTCATGCAACTTCCATAAATCACCTAAGTATGTTACCACATGAGTAAATTCACTGTTATCACTTTCCATATGCTTACCAGCAATGACTGCTGCAGAACAATTCTGTTACAGAAACTCCTGTAAATAAAGACACCTGTCACAGACCAGGCAAAAGGTTTCTTTCTCTCCAGGAGGCACCAATGCTGTTGTACTAACATTTAATTAACAGAAGTAACAGTCTTAACAGGAAAGAAAGCTCAGGCTAACCTTCTTCTCCTGCACCATACAATTTTGAGATGTTGACAAAAAGGTACAAAAACAAAGGAATGGGTTTTAAGAAAAAAAACTGTTAATACTGAATCAGATGGAACTTGCTATCTACTCTCATGTGGATGCACACGTGTATGCATTCATTCATTCAATCTTCTGCCAGTCAGCTAAAAAATCCAGACATACTGGATCATTTAAGATAACGTGTTCTCAAATTCTATTTAAGTAAGAAATTATACCTGAGAGCCATTTTTGCTAAATCTTTCTTGACAAATGCCATTTTAACAAAAACACCACATGCTCTCTCTAGTCCAGAGGTGCTGAACAAAACAGTTTTACTAATTCAACTCCTCATACATAAGAACGTACAAAGACAAGCTGGAAAAAGACTTCAAAGCCAGAAATGGAATAAAAAAAACCAAAACTTATTGTAAACCACATGATTAAGCTTAATTACCCTAAAAACCTGAATGCTGCTCCTCAGCAGGCAAGCCTTGTGATTTCTATTGCTTCTCAGCTCACTATTTTACTCAACCTCATCACTACTGTATAAATTTTCATTTGAGATCATGATTATGACAATCATGATTATGACTGCTGTTTTAACACATTCCTTGAAGACAATTCACAAACCTCACAGCAACTCTATTCTACACGTTTGCTTCCGAGAGCTTAGTGTTCCTAGTGCAGTCTTCTGGCAAAGGATAAAACCATCCTTCTATGACAAAAAACACAGCTGTCCCCTCATCTCTCCCCCTTCCCATCTTAACTGCTTATTGCCTTTGCAGATTATAAATCCCTATATTTTAAAAGGAACTTAATGCAAATGTACATTAATTTGTACTATACTCTAACCAAAGAGCTGCTTATATAGGCACAATATATAATCTACATTTATTTTTTAACACTTTCTAAAACAGGTTTAATGCTATTAGGTATACAACACCAAAATTTATTTTCTGAAATGCAGCGTTCGTAAGTAGTCTCAGATTCTAATACTTGATTTAATGAAGAGGATGCAAGGACAGTCATTTTAAAGACAGAACTGCGCATTACAAAATAAAACGAGTTTGTCACAGACACTGATAGAATGAGATGTATTCAAGTAGTCTTCAGACAGAAATATGGAATGGGTTTTTAAAAGGGTTGAGGGGCCAGAACATAGCATTGCATATTATTTTCCTTGTAACACACCAGAAACTGGAAAATATCCCCTGAATAGTTAGGTGCTGGTAAAGCCAAACCCACCTGACTGGAGATGTCCATTGCGGCATGCCAGGTTAGTACTGTCATTATAGACCTCCATTTGCGGCTTGGAAATTTGCAAATCTGCCTGCAGCTTCTCTACACAGTAGAAAGAGGGAGAGGGAGAAAAAAGGACAAAACAAACAAACAAAAAAAACAAAAATGAACCAAGAAAACTCATGTATGTTGAACACACAAATGTCAACTTTGGCTTTGTTATATTCAATATCGGGTTAAAAATAAAAGGAGTATTTCTATCTATTCTACACAGTTAGCAAGCTAGTAAGAAAATGCTGTCAGTGCACACGTGACTGAGAACCGCTTAAAAACTAGCCGCTTCTGGCTGAGTTCATTACAGCAATCTTTACAGTTTAGTGATTGCAGTTACTTGCCAAAAGCAGTGGTCAGGATTAATTTAATTCCATCTACTAAGATTTGTGCTGATAACCCATTTCCACAAGTCCTCCCCAAGGCCTTACTTTTGACCAACTGCAAGGAGTCTTCAAATTTCTGCATATTAAATGTTTTGCTTAATTAGTAATATCCACTGTTTTACAAAATCTTCACTGATTCAAGGAAAACACCACACAGATATCATTCAAATGTCTTCAAGATTTATAATTATGGTTGCCCTGAAAGTCAATAAAATTGTCATGCAAGCTGAGTTCCCAAAGAGTATTAATTTCAGAAATAGCCAAATACAAGATTTATGAGATTAAAGATTAAGGAGAAAGAAAAGAACTCCCAGTCACAATAAAGTATCCAAAGCACAAAGCAAAGAGGTGCAAGGCTACAGCCTGCACTAATCAAGAATTATGTCTCAGGATCATTAATTCAGTGCAGCTCACCAATACTGCTTTTATCACTGCTCTCACTTTACAGCCCCTTTACAAGCCCTCCCACCTCTATCTTGCACTCAACTCCCCCTTTTCAAAAAAGCAAACAACCATCATTGAGACTGCAAGGCACACATCACAAAGAAGCTGCAGGAAAACAGGCAGCTAAGCAGAGGATAGAGGTCTTCTGGCAACATATAGGAACTTAATACAAAAGAAGCTGAATTCTACTGAAAACACTCATGCTGGACGAGTGGGGGAGAATCACCATTCAGAGCTTGCAGATCATATAATCAATAAGCAAAATCATTTCCTAAATTTCACTTCATCTATTACAGTTCTTTTCCCACTTTTTTCTTCTTTACCTGCTCACAGTCACTTACACCCTAGCTTCCCCAAGAAGTATCTTTAATACTATTGAGTGCAAAGATGTAAAGTGTTAACATCCGTAGAATAACATCCAAACTGAATGAGATGCAGTATAGAGTGAAAGGTCAGTAATCGTAGGAAAGTGTGAAAATATAAAGTTCAGATTAGCACATGCACCCAGTGTTTATTATGTTGCAAGCTGAAAGCATTCAAAAGTTGGGTAGAGTAAAAGCAAGAATGCTGGCTGCACAAGAACAGCTGCCAACCAGCACATGCACTGAAACTTCATTTCTCAGAAAAGCTCCCTAAGCATGACTGACTGTAAACACAGGGGGCACAGCACAACTGAAGGAGAAGGCAGAATAGTTTATTCCCTTCCCAACGACGCACTCTAAGTGGGAAGCACATACAAAGTTTTGGGAAACAAAATTAGTATTTAAAGACATGGCAAGATACTAGATAAGCAGTTAAGTTTTGGATAATATTTCTCAGCTTCACAAAACACACACACAAAAAAGCCTCTAGTAAGTATAAAACCAACTGGCTTGGGCAGGAATTCAGGAAGCCCTATTTGCTTCAATACTACAGTTTCAGACTGGGGTTTTACCATACTTATCATCTGCTACACTTCCAGAACAGTTTCATGTCTTCAGGAACTCCAGAATTGCAACAACCATCAAGCAACCCAACTGCTGTCCACCTTCAATTCACACAATTCCTCCCAGCGTGCTACATATTAACATGCCATTTGAATATAGCACATAAAATTATATAATGCAATCATATCACTTTTCTTCAAAGGCAGAATAGCTGCAGAGACCTCCAGAATAAAGAAAAAAAATAAATCGAGCTATTAAATATTATCTCAGGGAATTCAGAGGTCTCTATCACTGTTCATTTTAATGTTTTCTTCCTAGAAATTGGAAAGGCTGACAACAGTTCATAGAATCTCATTATTTCTCCCTAATGGTACAACATTGGCATAAACCTACCAAATAAACACCGCAGCAGCTGTCCTTTTATCTGTGTAGCATTCCAAGTAATGTTTTCTTTTACTGGAAATCACTTATCACATAACACAACCCCAAAGCAAAAGCACCATCATCTCCAAAAAAGCAGGGTTGTCACAAAACATGTCTCTTAAAGTTCATGTCCTTACCTGGCCAGAATTATTACCAGATAGGAGACTGATGAAAAGTATCTAAATTATGTGCCATATACACCTTCTTTCAACCAAAATAAATTATTCCACACATAGTATCCAGAAATACACTTGTGCTGACAACCTGTCCCCAAATAGAAAATCTCCCCAAAATGGGAGAACACATATTCTTACTAAGCACTTCCAGCATTAGAACTGACTTGCATTGTGCAGACATTGCAGTTACCCATTTTTTGCAACAGAAAAATGACAAGTTTTATGTATTGATTGTAGAAAACAAATAACCTCCTGTGACTCTTAAATGTATCAAATATAATGATCCTAACTTGAGTAATCAGCCATCCTGGAGAGACCTGGTCTGTGAAGATTACCAGAGCAGGATTTATCCACTCACCTTAGCAGCTGCACAGCTAACATTTCCTAAACCACAGCGCACCAAATCCCTATCAAAAAAGGGCACATCCACCAACACCAAGTGGTCAAATTTGATTGCCACCTGATGGGCAGACCAACGGCAATACCCAATTCTGCTGGCTAAAAGACTGAGTCACCTTGAGGTTCTCCAAAGCATACCTGGCATAACTTCAGCTTCCAAACTGTGTCACAATAAAACTTTAAACAGAATTCAATACAGTAATTTACACTCCAGATGCAACAGGGATCAAAACATGTAAGTAGCTACATCTTCTTGTTCAAATGTTAAAAGACCGATGCCATCACCTTCACCTTTCACTGATGACCCAACACTTTGAAAGACAAACACTGAGTACTTCTAAGTGACAGTTAAAACCCAAGTATAGAAAGCAAAAATCGAGTTATATTACTGGCATCACTTTGACTGAATAAAATTTCTGTTTAGCAATCTGCATTTGCATCTTTGCCTGTCAAACAGAACAAAATATTTGATATTTTTGTCTACTTTAAGCCTGTTTTATCTTGCTAGCTAATGCAATAAAGTACCATTAAGAAATAGAGAAAACTCCTAAGGGCAAGAAAAAAAGAGTTTACTCCTTGACCTTCAGAGCTCAATTCATGGACAAATAACCTCACTGAATCCTAACAGCTCCAACAGCCTCAGGTTCAGTTCAGTTACAAAAGCATCAACAAGCCATCAGAAAACTTCCAGATATCTGTTACTAAAAGTAACAAGCTACATTTAGAAATAACACATATAATTCAACTCTATATTACCTTAAATTACCACCAAGTCCAGGTAAAATGACATGTAATTTAAAAGAAGCTTTAAAATACTTGAAAGCAGGTTAAATGTTATAACAAATATTCCTTAAATAGATCCAGAATGATGAAGCTTGTAGGATGTAATGCAGCTGGAAAACCTCTCAAAACAACATTTTTTCCTTCACAGAGGGCAAATGACTTCACTTGCTCCTTCCTAAGCTTTATTCTCACACATATTGTTGGAAGCAGACTGAGACTCATGTTCAGTTTGCACTAAGTTGAAGTACTAAGCTTGGGATAATTTCAAAAATACATATTTGACACCAACTTAGGCAGTAAACACTATTCTACCCATTTACCTCTCAACCTACCCTCTCAATGAAGAATCCAAATATCACATGATCACACATTACGGTAGAAAAGATGAAGATACCAGCTTGACCTCATCTGAGTGTAAGAAAAACCCAACAAAATAACGTAGCCACTTTCTTGGACATACGAAGGTTCTACAGATAAAAGCCTACAGCAAAGCAAAGAAGCTGGAACCTTGACTACATATTCCCTCCACATTTTGAGAAAAAGGGTTAGAGGACACCTGGAAGAGGAGGGGAACAAAAAGAATTCACTTCCTTGTGGCTGCCATAACATCCCCACCAGTCACCATTTACAATGACAGAATCAGAAAGCACAAGCGGAAGAAAGAACATCAGTTTTCCAGCTGCTCTACATGCTCCTAGGAGAGCGAGTTAATGGAACTGGAAACACCACAGTGCAAGATGAAAGCTACAGACATGCAAGTTAAGCCCAAGTACATTCATTTGTTAGTTCTCCCTAAAAGAACACTAAATATCCTTATTTCCACTTCATTGACTGAACACATTTCCAAAATTCTCAGGTTGGAGGATACACCACAAAAATCTGTGCACTTGTAGGCTTTTGACTTTATACCATGCACAGTAAGATGCCATTTCCAACCCTCCCTGTTTACTCTGACCATTAACAGCTTATACAAGAAACTCAATTTTAATAAAGCCAAAATTGTGCAATATCATCCTTCCAAAAAGAAGTGATCTTACCTACTAGACTTAAAATAGAACACTAACAGATAAAGATTACAAGAATAAGTATTTCACAAACTTATGATCTTCATAATACTAAGGAATTATTACTATAGTACGTACCAATAATCAGAATTTTTTGTGACAGCAAAATTTCAGGAAAAAGTTGCACTTACAGAAGGTGCACTATTAGTGCTGATTGTGACCAGCAACACATCACAAGTTTTACTACAGTTCTTATACAGAAGCCCTAAACCAACTCCAACATCGACAACACTTCCCCAGTTTACAAGTTCGGAATGCTAAGCTACGAAGACTTCTCAATAACTTTTTCACCTAGTTTAAGGGGAGGAAATTTCGAACTCAACAGCACTGAAAAACATTACTTAGTTTGGAGATCCTACAGACAATGACTCCTTCACCATAAATATCACAAAGACATTTTGGAAAAATGGATTCCATCAAGTTGTGCAAATAACGAGAAACTTTCCAAAGTCATGAATTTTAACTGGTACCTAAAAGCTGCAAGCGATCCTTGGCCATTGCCAAATTTGTCATCATTTTAGACTGCAGACGTCGAGCCCGATCACACTGATCACCTTACAAAGAAAAATCAATGTTAAAACTTGGCAAATTAACTTTTTAAACTGCTAAAACACTAACATCCAGCCATCCATCTTCTTCCTCCCACTCCTTAGCTGCCCCCTCCACTAAGAAATAACTAATGAAGTTTCCTATTTAATCAAGATTTTCAAGTTTGTTGCTGCAATGTTTCACAATACTACTCATAGAGAGGTGGACATCTATTCTCTTACATCTCACACTGAACTAACACACACTCCTTTCCACCACATTTTTCTTAAAAAAAGAGTCAAATAAAATAGGTTTTTAAGAAGCTTGAGAAGTGACTGAGAGGCAAATACAATTTAAAATCACTATTATGATAATATGAAGAGATTTAAATTCAGTTGACTGTGTCCCTTTACATTTCAAAGTACTCAGAGTTACAGATATTTATATTACTACTTATTTAAAATAAGATCTGTTCAAGCTGAACTTTTTTTTTTAACTACACAATTTAGGCTGTATCAAATGCCAATGGTGATGCTGCATAGGTAAAACATCAGCATACACTGTTCACAAACATTTCTGAACACATCTGAGGAACAAACCAGCAGTCTGCTAAAGCAGCCCTGGAGGTTTTTTTGTTTGTTTTTAAATTATTTTGAGGACAGAGATCTTTAGTTAACCTTTCCCTACAACTATTTCTCTGTGTTACATATAGGCTCCTATGCTACAGCTCAAGATGCTTCTATAAACACAGATAGCTTACTTCCTTTGTTGGAAGTGCTCAGATATTTTGACATAAGCTATCTAGAAAGACAATTTTAGACCAATCCAAATCAGTGAGGCTTTTACTGTTTCTTCCTTGTTTATACTGCAGAGATTACAAAATTCTGAATAAGTGAGAAAACGAACTAATTCAAGATTGCCAGCTTTGGCAAACCAAATCAAAACACACAAAGGAATTGCCAAAATATTAAGAACTTGAGCATTTGACTCATAACTTTTTTTTCTTAGATGAACTGATTGTTTTGTAATACCTGAAGCAAGAGTTCCATTACAGACAGAACATTAAGGCAGAACAGAGAAATGGACCAGTGCTCACTCACAGCTTAAACAAGAATGAGAAACAGCAAACCATTCCTAGCACCTACCACATTTAGCAATTATATCTCATTTTTGAGGAAGCCATAAAGCAGTACTGATCAATAAAGCAAATCTTTTTCACAAGACTCAAAACTGGCTTACCTTGACCAACAACTAAGACAGCTATTCCTCTTTCCAGTTCTTCAATTCCTTTCTTATACCATTCAACAGCTTGTTCCTTTTGTCCTGCTTAAAAAGGAAGTGAACCCATTATTTTATGTAACGGATTAAAGCTCAGGAATGCTTCCATATAATGCCACAAAACAAGCAAAGTGAAGGAAGATTTACTTGGACAAAATTGTAGGAAACACTTAAAGGGACACCGTCAACTTCATATCTACTTCTAGTTCCAAATGAGCTTCTCTATTAACAACAGGTATCACACCAGCCTCAAATCACTTTTGCCCGTTTTAGAAAATACCTCAAGTAGCTTAACGAGATTGCTCTCCCTGCGGGGAGGAAGAGAAAGAAAAAGCCGACACAGAAATAGAACCACAACAGAAATGGTGAAGTGTGGATTTGTTTCCCTTCTGAAACATCAAAACAAGACATGCATGTTAATCTTCCAGGGACACCTAATACCAAAGTAACACTAGAAGTATTGAAATTCAAGAAGAAAAGTAATGAGCCTGAGGTACTACCCACATGATATCAGATACTTCTGGTTCAGTTTTGCCCAGAGCAGTTCATTCGCCATGGGTATATTTGGGTTTTTTTCCACTCTATCATGAAATTGCTGTACTGCGGGTGTATGTCAACTCGTACATGAAGTAAAATACACAGCCTTGAAAAGAACAAGTCCATCCGCATGCCTACACCCTTGCCCGTTTTATCCAGCACCATGAAAACAAATGATCTATTGAAAGTAACTCAGATCTGCGTAATTCCTCCCTTCCTATAGATATCCTGTGGTCAAAAGCTATCTTGCTGCATACTGACAGATGCTTTTTCAAGTTAGCAGTGCCATAACAAAACATACTTTTCCAGCAAGGAATATAGACTTACGTTCTTAGTGCTGATGAGCACTAAGAAGCCCCTAGCGCTAGAAGAACAAGAAATACCTAGAATGAAGTCTTCAGATATTATGACCTTGGTTTCAGAAGAGATAACAAAAGTATTCATAAGTGCCAGCTAGTGGTGAATGTGTTGCCTCTTTATTCAGACCTTTCTATAACTTCAGTCCCAGGTGTATTTTCTACAAAATTTCAGTGCCAGGAAAATATTTCAATACATTTCAAGAGAAAAACCTTAAGATGACTCCTCCTCCCTGTCCAGATTATTATCTTTTATTAACTTTCGGCAGCTTTTCTTGTGCAGCTAACCACATACTTCACCCTCCTTACCAACACAGAAAGCAGGAGCAGCACCTTTCTACAGCTGCATGCATTGCACACCTTGGGAATCATTTCTGCTTGTTTTCCACCAGTCTCACACACCCTGACTGTTAAGAAAAGCTATGAAAGTGAAATAAAAAAGCTGTGTGGCTACCATCTCTCCTGCAGCCTCCTTTCTTTACATTTTTCCTTCTCACCTACAGAAAAAGTGTCAACTGCAGTGCAAGTTTAAAGCTGCTTAAAACCATTAGAAAAGAAACATGAAGTGATTCCAGCCACCTTTACTACTGCTTGAGTCACTTTGCTCCTTTGAGGAGCAGTCCCAGGCGTGCCAAGCACATCATTATATCTCACCTCCACCTTCCAACAGCAGGAAGCTCTGAAAGCAGAGCACCAACCCAGCTGCTTGCAAGGGCAGCACTGCGCCCACGCAGAACCACTTACACATTCCCAGGGGCTAAGGCATGAAAAAAGCCACATTCATCAGAAGTCACTGATTCACTGTAATGAGATAGTCTTCACAGTAGCCTGCACTGCTGCGTTTTGATCTGTGACTGAAGTCTTGACAAGACACCTGTTCATTCTGACTGTCACTGAGCAACACTTGCACAGCCTCAAAGATTTCTTCTGCTCACTCCACTCCCCCAGAGATAAAGCTGGAGTGAGAACAGGACAATTAACTCAAACTGGCCAAAGAAATACTGCATACTGTGTAACATCACGCCCAGAAACAAAAACTTAGAGGAAGAATAGGGCAGGTGTATGTGCGTGGGGGGGGCTGGCTTGCATTGCTCAGAACCTGGCTGGGTATAAGTCTGCTTGTGGGGAGTTACCAAGGGAGTGCCTTTCTGCCATGTGTTCCCCTCCCCCTCACTCCTTGCATTCTCTGCCCACAAGTTCTCACTTCTACCCCTCTTGCTCCCTACCCACCCTTTTCCACTGGCTGGCAGCCACCACACCATTCTTTCTGGGGAGGGGGGAATTGCCCAGAGAAATACAGGGCACTGAGCTGGAGTTTGAAAATGCCAAAACATTAACACTGATTTCCCAAAAAATATACAAGCACAAAAACTATCTGAAGTGATATCATAATTACTGAGCTTCCAGAACAGCAAAAACTCCACATAACTGACACAACATTCACTAAACCAGAAATTCCAACCATTTCATGTACTACACCTAACACAGTTTTTACTGAAAGTTACAAAAAGCTATTCAAATAACAAACAAGTTAGAAGATACAACATACAACAGTGGTATGAGCAAAACAGATGAGCAGTCAATCTGTGCATTAAAGCAAACCGAGCTCCTTCTCAATGATACAACTAATGCAATTGTGATTGCTGTATTGGCTGTAAAGTATACACCTTGTGCAACTAACTCAAATATGATAACTCTAAGAATACCTATAAAACAAGTCAATGACAAATGAAGATCTGCAGGTTCCCCCTCCCAGTCAGCAAGCCACCTGTTCCATAGCTGCGTCTTATATCAGCAATTCAGCCTTGGCCACTGCACAGAGCTGCCATCAGCACCACTGAGCTCCTTGCATCTGTTCTGAACTGACCTCAATGCACTCACAGCGCTTTCCTTTCCCCAGAGCTTAATGCTGCCACTCCCAAGCCCTCAGTGTAACGGAGCTCAGACGGTGTGCTCAGCAGGCCACTTCCAGCAGAGGCCTACTACAAGGGTTTCAGTGTTACTGCTTCTTTAGCATGCTGCACTGACAACCCAGTCAAAAGGGTAGAGTGAGGTCTGTTGACATTCCCTAACGGTTTTAGAACATGCACAACCAGCAGGGCTGCCTCTGGGTGCTGACAGTTGTGCTGCTGCAGTTAAGCCAAACATTCAGGCCGGAGAAGTGAAGGCTCAGCGGATGGAAGTGAAGGCTCACCTGATGGAAGGTGACCTTCTGGTACTAAAAGGAGCTTATAAAGCAGGAGGGAAAATCAACCATTTACGTGGGTAGAAAGGGGTAGAATAAGGGAGAATGGCTTTAAATGAAAACAGGGGAGATTTAGGTTAGATGTCAAAGGGAAAAATCTTTGCTGAGAGGGCAGTAAGGCCCCGGCACAGCTGCCTGGAGAAGCTGGGGGCACCCCATCCCTAGAGGCATACAGGGCAAGATTAGATGGACCCTGGGCAGCCTGAGCTGGTGGGGGGCAGCTCTGCCATGGCAGGTGGCTGGGACTGGTGGGCTTCGAGATCCCTCCCAACCCAAACCATTCTGTGATTCTGTTACTCATGTAGCTAAAATCAAAAACACAAGCAGAACCGTGACTTGGTTGGGTTGTTTTACCCTTCCAGACAAAAACAAGCACAAAAGACAGGTGCAGCACCCTCATATCTGCATTCATCTTCCTGAAGCCCACCTATCAGTCACACTGTGAAGTGTTGTTTTGTTTTTGTTTTTTTTTTTTTAAACCAGAGAAAGCCTGTCAAACGAAGAAATAAAAGCAGACCAGCAGTTGCCCAAGCACGAGCCTTTTCCTAGTGACTCCGAATGGGCCGCTTATGGCACCTGTTTGTCGGAACGAGTCTTCAACGCGCCCACCGCTCCTCAGCAGTACTTGGAGGGCTGCACCCACCTCGCCGGCCCAGGCGGCCGGGTTAAACCGGGAGCCAGCTCCACCCGCACCCCCACAGTTACGAACCGAAGGCCGTAATTAAGGTTACGGGACCGCCCTTCCTCAGAGCCGCTCCCGACCCGCAGCCCCGCATCGGTCGGGACGCACAGCGGCCGCGGGCACCGTCGCCGCCCCTACCTGTCTCGTCCTCGTCGATGCGCAGCGCCATGGAGATGCACTCGAAGGCCCGTTTGTGGCACGCCCGCACCCGCTCGGCCGCCCCGCCGGGCTCGGGCGCATCGCCGGCCCTGCTGCTCTTGGCGGCCATGAGTGCGCCGCGGGAGAGACGCTCGCAGAGCCAGGCGACCAGCAGCCCGAGCTGGAAGGCGACGAAGCGGAGCAGGGCGAAGGCAGCGAACAGCGGGTACGAGAAGTAGTACAGGTTCCGCTTGTGCGGGGACGCCGCTGCCGCCGCTGCCGCCCCCGCCGGCGGCGCGGGGGAAGCCGGCCCGGACGGCGCGGAGGGGAAGGCCCCGGCGGCGGGAGGCGCGGAGCTGGAGCCGGCTGAGCCCTTCTTCTTCCCTCTGCCTCCCGGAGAATTCATTCACCGCCGTCGCCATAACCCGCTGCCAGCGACTGACAACAACCAGCCATGGCGGCAGCGAGCGACGCCCCTTTCACTCGACCCCGGGGGAGGAGCGCTGACAGCGGTCAGGCGCAGCGCTCCCAGCGCCGCTATTGTTGAGGCGCAGCAGCCGCAGCGACAATAGGAGGCGGGGTCGGCGCCGCGGGGCTCCTGCAGCTCGCGGAGGGCGGCGCGGGGTGGGAGCGGGGCGGGCACAACGCGCTCGGCGCGACGCGGCGCTGCGTGCGGTCCCGCGGGAGACGTAGGCCGCGATGCACGCTGGGAAATATAGTCCCGGGGAGGAGTAATGGAGCTGAGCGCGGACATCAAGCACAGATACGTCATTCTGGGAATAAACCTCAACGCCTTCTACTCTCGTTGCGAGGATGAATGCCCCGCTGGTCCAGTCAGCCTTATCAATTATTTAGCAACGGCAATATTTATTGCCTGATGGGTCTTTCCCACTGAGACATATCCCCCAGCTGCTTAGTGCCTTTGTTACCTTAAGTCCTCCAAGTGCTTTGGCACAACGAGTCTGGCTGGCATCCAGGGCAGACAGCCATAATCGCCACCTTTTGCTTGCGCATCTGCATCTGGCGCATGCAATGCCATCACACATCCTTTCTTCTGCTCCAATCCCAACCCCATCACATCTTACACACATACAACACGGAGAGGCAGTGATTCTGCATCACGACTGACCATCTGTCTACTACACAACAGCACTGTACACAGTAATCTACACTGTCCCCACAGTATAGAAATACATGAAAAATGAATGAAGTTATTTATTCATTGCTTGTTTATACCACATGCAGGTATTTTTAGTAACGAAATTTGCCCTGGTAATGCATATTTTTTTAAATAAATAAATGAGTTATTGTATTTTAATAAAGAGTATTAGTTTTTATTGATGTCTAAACTACAGAATGAATTATATAATAATATACAACAAAATACATATTTGTGGCCTAGGATGCTTATTAGATGGAGGTAGTAACCTATCAGCACCCAAAAAATGCAGTAATGTTCATTAAGTATTTTTTTCTTTGTTAAGAAAAATGATGTGCTTAACAAACTAAAAAAACCCCACTTCTTATTTTGTTAAACTGAAATTATGAGTTGAACTATACATTAACAAGCTGAATTACCTAAAAATTTGACAGAGGTTCTGGAATACCAACAAGCTTCTAGAAACTTCAAGCAGCGTTAATATTACGTAGTACACAAAGAAGTCATGTATAATAAGCCATGTGACAGACTACCCATGTACCATCTCTACTGCCCATCTGTTATGTACACCATCATCCTGTTCCTATGCAAAATAATAGGAGAGTCAGTCAGTGAATAAATTATTAACAAACTGAAGGACAGCTTGAATGGCAAGGGGAAGAATGTGTGGACAGTGAGTCTCCAACAATCCTGATGACTCAGTCTCTTCAGCTACTGTCATTAAAAACATTGAGAATGTAAACTCCGTAAGGCATGACTTTGTCATGGTATGTAGAACTACATACTGCTAAATAGTGCACCTGCTAAGGGAATCATTTTTTAAGCCAAAGCACAGTTCAAGAAGTAGACGTGTCAGAAATTGTGATAATGCTTCTAGTGAGAACCTAAAAAACTCAGTTCACTATTATGACTAATATTTCAGTCATCTGTGAGTCCATTTAATTGCCTTCCTATTTAAAGCTGGCTGTAATATTCATTGGACCTATCCATGAACTACTTTAATTGATAATCTGCCATAAAAGCAATAGTTTGTGTGTGTGTGTTTTGTAAATAAAAGCTGTAGACAAACAAAGGAAGCCAAGCCAAATGAGAGCAACAGATGGCTTTCTGCTGTTGGCTGAGACAATCCATCTCAGCAAAAGCCCCGAGGAGCACCAGTGAAGACATGAGACCTGCATTGAGGAGTGGGCAATGGCTACATCAACTCGTCTGCCTGACGGGACTTTTCTGTGAAAAAGCAGAGCTCAGCCTGCAGATCAGGGACTCAAAATACAGGAGTTAGAACACGGCACTTCAGCAGAAGGCTCAGGAACTGGGGCAGGCAAGTCACTGCAGTCGTAGGAATTAGAATGGTGCAACTACCTCAAAACCAAATGCCACTGCATAGAAGGTACCGTCAGGAAACCTTTTCTAGCTGATATAACATTATAGCAAAACTTAATGCTACCCTCAGAGCTGCTCGCCCTAATGCCGAGCACCTCCCAGCAACCACGCTGCCCGACCCACCTGCCCTCGCAGCGGGCGCTCAAAGCAACCCGCGGCCCAACGGACCGCCAACAGCAGCGCTGTGGCGCGATAGGCTCCGCCCAAGTGACGTCACTGCTGTGGGCGCTGCCGCCGTTGTCCCGCTTCCCCTCGCACAGACGGGCGAGGTGGGCGGGGCTTCACTCTGCGCAAGCGCAGATTGTCGGAGCGCGGCGGCTGCAGAGCGACTGTTTCACTTACGTCCGAACAATTTACGACACCTGCGCCGGTGGCTGTGGTTGCTACGGGCAGGCTCTGCCGTCCCGTCGCGAAGTAGCGTGCAGTGGAATCTACGCGGGTGAGAGCGGTGCGGTGTAGCAGGAGGGGGTCCCGGGGTACTGGTACTGTAAAGCGGACACGCGAGCGGAAGAGGGAAGGGAAAGAAAACGCTACGCTTGTCTCGTCTCGATCTCAGCCTACTGACCGGTTCGTGTTGTTGCTTTCCAGGATTCCTGTATATCCAGCAAATCCTACGTTGGAAACCATGGAGGCAGAACAGATCATGGAGGGACAGCCGCAGGTACGGCAAGAAACATTTGGCGTGCGTTGTCAGTACGTGTGTGAAATAAGCGGTTGTGCGTTGCTGACCATGTGTTCGTTTTACAGGTTCCAGAAAATCCCCATTCTGAATATGGGCTCACTGAAAATGTAGAGGTAAGGCAGACTTTATTACTTTCAAGTGTAGCAGGGGTCACAGTCCTGAGGTTAAATGTTGGGTCTGAACTTAATAGCCAGTGTTCCCAAGAAAGTGAGTTGGGATCTGCACCAGCAGATTGCCTTACACTGTCAGCTGTTAGTGCGTTGTCTTGTGTTGCTTCTGTGGGACAGAATGCTGCTGAAGTAAGTAATGAACGTTTTGATGAGATTCCTTTGAGATGTGTCTTGTGATGGCTGTCTGTGCCAGTAACAGACCATGCTGCTAAAAGGCAGACAGGCTTTCATTACAGAGAGGAGAATAGGAGTTGATGGCATTTCTGTAAAAGTATCAAAGGGAGGGATTTTTTAATATCCTTGTAAATGGGAACATGGGATCACAGTAATCTAAGCTAGCTGTAATTACTTATGCCGATAGAGCAGACACAGTCCAGTCTGCCTCTGCCGCGGGTAACAGCGTGGGTTGGAATAATAACTCTAAGATGTTTGTTTACTGCTGTTTGTGAGCTTTCATCTCTGTGTAAGCTGAAGCTGTATGTGAAAACTTTACAGAAACTTCTCAAACATCCTGAGTGACCGAGCTCCCTGAAAACTGCCTGCACACCTCCATTTCCACTGCAGTCATAGGACATGGGTTGTATAGTTGTAGATCTCTGTAGATGGTGTTTAATGTGTTTTGTATGCTGGCAGCAGTAGTGTGTCTTTTCTTTAACTGGAGTTCATAGTTTCAAGGTGTTTCAGGCACCTGGAACCATTTTGTGTATCTTTTCTTAAAGTATCCTATACTTTACTGTGGTCTCTAAGTGCTTGGCATTAACAGTCCCTTTTGTGTTGGAAGTGGAGGCATGCGGGAACCATTCAGTTGGAGCTGGTCATGTTAAAGTTATACCTTCCTAAGACTGTTTTCTCTGAACAGAGACTCCTCTGGTTTAAGCTTGTCCAAGGAAAAATGCACACTTACATTTTCTTAAAAGATGTAAAGAAGTTATTTTCAGTGAGCTTGCAGAGAAACAGGTACTTTATTTGCCCATATACTTCAAAGTAGATCTGACTGCTATTACCAATGTTCATTCACTTTTCCTTCAGAGGATAGTGGAAAATGAGAAGTTAAACGCAGAGAAAACATCGAAGCAAAAGGTGGATCTTCAGTCATTACCCACACGTGCCTACTTGGATCAGACTGTTGTACCTATCTTGCTACAGGGACTTGCTGTTCTTGCAAAAGAGAGGTAAGATACTGAAATGTTCCTTCTGTCCTTAGGAAGAAAGTAGGTCTCAAACTTGGGTAGTTTGTCACCTTTGTTGATCTCACACACCAGATATGGTGTTAGCTTGACAGATGTAAGAAAGACATTACAACAAGTTCATAAAATGCTGTGATTGTAGCAGGATGTGATCCTCACTTAGCTGCATATGGCATGGTTAAGGTTATTTAATTAATTTCTTGGCTCACAATGTGGCTTACTACTGCAAAGTTTTTGTAGGGAAAAGACTACTTTTCATAAATTTTATCACATAATTTACCTTATAAAAACAAGGGAAGAAGCTGTTCTAATTTTGAACAAAATTTCTATCGTGTGGGATTATAAAGAGTTCTGCTTGCCATTCAAAAGAAAGAAACAAATGCAAATCAGGCCTGGACATAGCTTCTCCTAAGAAGTTTGAAACACTTTTTAATGGATGAGGTTGACCCTGCAGTGTTGACACAGTAATACAACAAACAATAGTTCATCCTTTGAGTAAAGATTGTTCTGTTCTGTTAAGGCGCCTCAAATCTCTTATCAGGCAACACAGAAGCATATTCTTTAACAATAATAAAGTGGTTCATCTTGTCCAAATGAATTTCTATCTCAACTATTGGTGAGTCACACTGCATATAAATAATTTCTGAGTTTTGCTGAAATAACATTTCCAAAGCTGGTATGGATGAATGACCTCACTGTACCTATAGCCAGAACAACCATCCGCGGTGCCTTAAGCTCAGAAGGAGCCGTGAATTTGAACTGATTGTACAGGCTTCTAGCAAAACAAAAGAGCATGTAGGAAGGTACACCCTGCTCCCGAGGCAGCACGCTGATCTTCAGTTGCCATCGGTGGGAGGTCTGCTGCAGACTGAGTGTCATCTGGGGAGGAATCAGCACTTCAAGTCTCTTGGTGTTAATTGAAGGAATCAACAGACACATGTAAACAGGAATCCAGATGACAGAGTCAGTTTAAATCTCCAAAAAGCTTCTGGCAGTCTGTCACTAATGGCTGTTAATGAGAGTTAAGTTGCTGTGAGACAAAAGGAAAAGTTTTCATATGGGAGGAACTGGTTGAATGATGAAAGACGTAGAGTGAAAGTAAATGGTGAACTTCTGTGGTGAACAAAGCTCAACACGATAATCATGGAAAGGATCGTTTGTAACAACTTGAAAAAATGAGTGCCAGTTTGTTAATGATACTGGGTTTTACAGAACAGCTTGGGGTTTTTTGTTGTTTTGTTTTGGAATTGATCAGCCTGTAAATAATAGCACAGGAACTTTATAAATTGAGAATTACCCTTACAAAAATATCTTCTGAGTAAATGAAGAGTTGGAACTTAGTTACAGTTTGTGTGACTTAGAAATTGAAGGGATAAAAACACAATGTCATTATTTAAACCTTTAACATTCTTGTATTTTGAATGTTTTGCATAATTCCAGTTCCCCTGTATTCTGGCACAATGTAAAAAAGTAGAGAAAGGAGTGACAAGGTGGTCATTAAGTATGGAATGCCATCTGTGCAGGGTGTGACTGAATAGACAGTACTGCAGCCTGAGAGAAAATATATTAGAAATATGATTAATCATGAATAGCAAGGAAATGATGGATTGCATTTTCCATCTCTTCTGATACAATAATGAAATTGAGCTAGGTAGAAAATTCATAATTGGAAAAAAAGGAGGAGATTCTTCATAGGTCACATAATTAAGCCGTGTAACTTTTAAGATGGGGTTGAGGACATTAAAGCACATTAGTGCTTTATTTGGGCTAAGGGCCCAGGAAATAGTAGTTGCCAGAAACTACGCAAACACTTGTAATGCACAAATGCCACAAGAATCACAAGAAGAAAAAGAAGCAAGAACTGATAAAGTGTTATTTGATGCAGTATGAATTAAAGAAATCGATAAATGCATCCAACTTACAATGAGGTACATACACTGTGAGCATAAATACTGTATACCCTCATTCCAGGTATGTAACTGTTTTAGCAATTTAATAGCATGGAACTAATGGCCACCAGGATTCCTTATTTAAAAACTTACTGACCAGGTATAAACTGGAAACTTCCTGAGTTGGTCTGGGTAGTTGGTTGTCCCTAAGGCAGTGCCTCCAGGTGTTTGAGAGGAGTTACGTTGCTTTTCAGAGAAGGCGATTAGTTCTTCACCTACCCAGTTCCATATAACAAAAATTAATTGCTTTTGATTTACACTTTTTTTTTTTACAGACCGCCAAATCCCATTGAATTTCTAGCAGCGTATCTTTTAAAAAACAAGTCACAATTTGAGGACCGAAATTAACTCCATTATAATGAGGACAATTTGGCTGCTAGACCGAAATGCTTATTTGTCACAACTTGTTTTCTGCTGTAAAAATCCTTTGGAAGTAGTAGTATTGTCTCTCTTAATCACACAATGTGCTTTACCTTTTGAGTTATTTAATAAAGAACACTTGACATTTTATTTGTTCATTTGTTTTAAACTAGCTAGTCAGAGTCTTTAAAAATAAAATACTGACACTGCACTACTGGATGAAAGGCTGAATACTTCACTGGGGATACGTCATCTGTACGCAAGAAACAAAGGAATACAATTTATTATGGGGGTCATAATGTCTGTAACTTAATTTATTTTTGCACCTTCCTGTGCAAGGTATCTAAACACAATGTAAATTAAGAGTAGTTAGAATTTATTTTGTGGATGGATTAAGTAGAAAACTTAATTCAGAACACTGGGAAGTTTTCAGTTTAAAACACAATTAGTTTCACCTGCAGACAATGTCCAACACTTCAGGTGCTTTTATTAATGGTGTGCTGTTAAGCATTTGTTGTTGATCTCTTGTGGCTGGTGTGCTGGATTTAGCTGACGGAAAGTTTAAAGGGACTTTAACAGTTCAGTAATTCAGTTCTCTGTTCAGCTAATCCTAGTTGGTGCATTCTTTCTCTGTCAAGCATCATTCTGATCTAACTCAGTGAAAGACTAAACCTTGTTGGTTTTTTTCCCCCCTTAGTTTTGCTAACATCTCTTTTCATTTTCTATTCTTAACATCTTTTTGTGCCTTTCTTGTTTATCCTGTATTCCCCTCAGAAGAGGTGAAGGCTACAGGGCTCAGTGTACAATATTAGAAAGGTGTGGCAGAAGAACGTTGGGGAAAAAAACAAGACAGAATTAACAGAGTAAAAAAGCATTTAAAAATACCATCAAAGACATGAAAATCTGAATATTGTAGTTGGAGAACAGGCTCACTGGGTTACTGACAATGTGTGCATGGGCTAGACAGCTAGACTACACTGGACTCCTTCAGGTAGCTGCACAAAAGCTTGAAAACAGCTCTTGGCTCATCAGGCATCAGTACAAGCTTTCAGGCAAGCCACTCCTCCAGCAGCATGCCAGCTATTGGCACCACCATGTTTGGTCCGTGGTATAACCTGCTGTTGTTTTCCCAATGAGACCAGATAAAGAGAATGAAAAAGCCATGCTCACAAGATAATAATATATTTACTGTAGCTGCTCCATGGAGAAGCTTCGTCCAAGAAAATAAGGTGAAATATTGCCAGCAGCAGTGAATGTAGGAGCTCTTAAGGTATTTTATCAACTCATAGAAGGGTGTGACACATCAGTAAGAAAGTGCAACCATATTCCTTTACTTGTGAACTGGTCTTCAGCAACTAGGACTACCCACGTGGGAAACATCCTGTAACAGGAAGAAGATAGTGAGTTATTATTATCAGATCATGTCTGATTATTCTAGTTTTCAAAGTGAAGAAAGTAATGATACATTTTTTAAAGCATTTACCTGTTTAAACTCTTCCTGGCAACAAAGAAACAAATATATATATGAAGAGGTATGATACATGCATCCCATTTTAACTCAGAAAGAAAGGAATATGATTTTTTTTTTTTTTTTTTAAAAAAAAAAAACAGTTCTGAAGGCTTCAAGGTAAAATGTATTTAATTTTGAAATACAAACTATATACCAATGATATTAATTTTATAAAAATAGGAACTAATTAATAAAATGGAGAATGAATGTAAGGCATTACAAATGATTAAGATAAAAGCTTAAAGAAATGAAGGAAAACACTAACTTTAGTAACATTGCTAAATAGATGAAAGCCATATCTCTTGAACAACTGCTTTTTTCATTTTCTTTGCAGTCCCCTGGGTAACTGAATTAGCATACCCTCAAAAGGGTAATAAAATTCAGCAGAAAATAAAGCAATTTTTGATTAGTAGTACAGCACAATTTCCAAGATGACCATTTCAGATCTAATATACAAAAGTTACCATTCAGTAACCAGAAGAAAAAAATACATTATCCTCTTAAATGATCTGAGATGCTATTACTTTATAGAGGAAGTGGTAACATTTCTCTTAAGAAATATGAAGCTTAGGTGGGGCTGCTTTTATTGCTTTTAACACTAGAAGGAAGGACTGCTAGCAACAACAGGTTCCTCATGTGGTGAATGACAGCTGGGAATGACAGTTTGTAAAGAGAAAAGAATCAGAATATCAATGGCAGGGAACAAGTTCCTGAGAAGGGTGTATACTGGAAGTGGGCAATGTGGAAAGCAAGATAGGGAAGAACTCAAAATAAGTGTAAGAGAACGAGAGAAAAAGGGAAACAAAAGAGCTATAAAACTGGGCCAGCTGAAGACCTCACCCAAGCAAAGCATAGCATGTACTTCAGGAAAACCCTGCTGCTGAGTTCACACCAAGCTGCAAGTCATTTTTGCCACAGTCTGCCTTCATGCTTCCAGGCAGGGACAAAACTGCCAGCAGAAATACATATACAGTGAGAGTCTGTGCTTAAGAGAATGCTGACTTGAGGAATCTGTCTATGCATTGACTCAGCCCTGCCCTGCACATCAGAGAAGGCATGACTGAAATTGAGCTGAACAGGTAAGTGTTCCTGTTACCTCTCCCTGTACAAGTGATGTTCAGAATAATTGCAAACAAAGCAGGAGAAGCTCTCGACCTATGTTCCAACAGCACTCATTGAGTCCAGTTCCTCAGCCTGTGGCTAGAGCATTTCCATTCCTCTGTGTGCTGAGCACCAGGAACCCCAGCACCACCTTCTCCTGTTTATCTGAAGAGCTGCCTGCTTTTATTTCTGCCTCCCTACCAGCCCTTAAAAGAAACAAAGAAACTATTCATGATCAGGAGGCAGTGATTAAAAGTTCATGAAGAACCCACGAATCACTGACTACTGCTTTATGTTACCTGGGATGAGGAATGATGAAAGAAACCAAGCCGTGTCACCCTTGCCAGTGGAAATTTCTCCCATAGTAGTACAGATAACAGGCTTTGTGAGGAAAAGGTAGAAATTGAGGAGGATGTCCTCCACTTTTACTGGGTTTTGGATTTGTAGTGTTACTTGGTAACAAAGGACAGAGATTCCCCAGCAAAGAGGCTCTTGCAAGTGGTGGCATATGCCACAATCTAGGTATCTGAAAAAGCCTTTGTCTTCTATGAGCTGTTAACACTGAGCTACAGTCATTCTTTGCATCTACGCTGATAACATATTCGTGCCACACGGGACTTAATCTATACCTAACGTCTATTCAAAGAAATAACTGTCAATGCAAAAAGCAAAGGAGGTTTAAAAAAGGAAGCACAAGGAAAAAAGGGATTCATCCCAAGGGGAATTCAACAACAAAGCTGAAAAATACTGAAGAAATTTATAAAGGCAAGCTGAAGAGGAAAAAGGAAAGAAATCAAAAGTGATACATAAAGGCAATAAAACAAAAAAAAAACCTTACAAAAACATATAAGCTTGCTTATAAAACAAACTCAGAATGGTGTGAGAAGTTAATCTTCTTACGAAAATTCTAGAATTCTAATATGACTTTAAGAATAGGGCAGAGAAAGAGCTAGAGGTGTGATAATGATCTATGACCTGTTGTATTGGAAAAGCAAATAAGTCGCTTGCTGTGGTCACATGAACGGTGTCACTTAGGACTGTGTGTGGGTGTGCTTGCATGTCTAGAACTAATCAAGGCACTGAGTTACATGGCACTGATACCTCTTGTAAATGGTAATCTTATAGCAATGTTTTTATCCATTAAATAGTCTAGACTGGCACTTGGAAGTTCTTATATTTTACTTGCTTTGTGCTTAGGGAGATGAAAGCTCTTCCTCTAAATCATAGAGACAAATACCAGACAATTTAAAAAAAAAAAAAAGTACAATTAACCTATAATTGCTGGACTGTGGGACAACAGTGCATTGAATGCTTTAGCTATACACCAGCATAACCTTTTTTGTAGCATATAATCACAACTCTGATTTTTGCCCCCTTATTTTGTCTTCTGATGCATTTGGTTTACATTATTGATAGTCAGTTCAGGAAATATTCACAGCATTTAAGTTTGTGTTAAAGATTTGCAATATAATTCCCAGTTAAAAAAAAAAAAAATTAACTGCCAAGATATTTTTGTGTTACAGTAGTTTGGTGGGATAATATTCCTAGTCTAGCCAGCAGTTACAGTCCACATCAACCTTTGTTTTTAAAGTAACAACTGCATACTGAAGGGATCGAGCAGTAATGGCTCCTTGAAAACATACGGTGTTTGCTGGGACGGTCAGTGCCCATCTCCTCATGACAACCCCTTACAAACACTGTTTTCAGTGCAGGCCCCAGGTGTTACAGCCCCTCATGGTGAGGCTGGTGTTGGGGGAGCAGAGGAGGATCCTCGCTGATGGAAACGACGTGAAACACTCAGCCGCAGCGCTGGCCTTTTTGATCCACCGGATGCACCTCGAGCGGTGCCTGTATCCCCGTGTTTCTTTTGTCCTGCCGTTCAAAAAACCGTCAAGTCGTGCGTTCTGCCTGCATTTATAGCTTCGGCTGCGAGATTTTTCAAAGAACAAAATGGCACGGGGAGGAGGAGAATGCATCTCCTGAGCCGACCCAGACATTTTCCACCTCACAGCGCATCAGCGTACCTCTGCACACGGATGGCTGCCGCCCTCCCCTCTCTCCTGGCCGCATCTCATATAGCAGTGGCAAAAAGGACCTCTTCCCTTCCCCCGTTCGTACCGGCCACGCTTCTCTTTCCAATTCGCCTTATTAGCCATTTTGAGCTAAGCCTGGCGTCTCCATAGCAGCAGTCCATTAAAGGGGTGGGGAAGCACTAAGCCGAGAATTAGAGACTTCTACACAGTACTCCCGCAGCCCGTGCTTCGTGCCACAGTGGCAAAGCCGAGCCGTGCACGTACGGACGGGAGCGGGTGGGAAATCGCGCTGCCTCAGAACAGGGAGCTTCGGCCTAAGGAGGTCCTCCGGAGAACTCTGCTCCGTCAGCCTGCGACCGCTGCCGCTGGGATCTGACGTCCCCGATGGAGAAGCCATTAGGGCCGTCCGCAGAAGAATACTGACAGACACCCCGGGGGATCCTCGGCGGAAGCAGCGCGGAGCCCGGCACATCCTCGCTAAGCGCAGAACAAAGCAGCGGCGCACCGAAGTGACCGTCGCGGAGAGCGGGAGCCACCGACGGCCGGCGCGCCGCTCCCGGCACGGGACACCCCGAGGAACGGGAGCGCGCACGGCCCGGGCCGGCACACGGAGGGTCGCGCGCCGCCAACGGCAGCAGCCGCCGCGAGCCCCGCGCGTGGCCCGGACGGGGCCTGGGGGCGTGGCTGCCCGCGGCACCGCTACCCCCTCCCCCCAGCCCCGGCGCGGCCTTCCCCTCATCTGACCCGCGCTCGTAATCTTCCCTTCCACCACGGAGACACGGCCCCGCCAATCAGCGCGGGCACAAGCGGCAACCACGGCAACGCGGCCGGCCAATCCGCGGGGGGCTCTCACCCCGGGCCCCGCCCCTTTCCGCCTTCCCCCCGGAGGCGCCGCCGCCGCTCCATTCCGGGCTTGTCAAAGCGGGGGGCGGGCACGGACGGGCCGGGCGCCCAATGGCGGCGAGGCTTTTGCTTTCGTGCCCAATGGGGGAGCGGCGCCCGCGCGGCCTTTAGACCACGGCAGCCGAGCCGGGCCAAACCCAGTCGCGGCCGCGTCCCCCTTCTCTCCGCGTCCCCCACCCGCCAGCGCGGAGTTGGCGGCGGCAGCCTCGAGCTTCGTCCCCGCCTCCCCCCCC